>NC_056750.1:687838372-687876848 GCF_019279795.1 Protopterus annectens
GGATTCTGGGGTGGTAGTTTGCAATATCCATTCAGGCAACACCTTTGTGGAGAAGGACCACTGTTGTTGTACACTGCTCTTTGGGTACATATCCTGTGGTAAGGCTGACACTGAGCAGTAGTGTTATTTGGCGTTCCATTCTTCTTGGAGTCCATGTTTTACTCAGCCCAGGACACCATCTCGTACCATTGATGCTGTGTGTTTTGCTTTGTAGATGCTGGCTGTTACCTCAGCATCTGCAATGTCAGGGGGCCAGCACTCTGCTGGGATAGATATTTGGCAGTTTGGGGGGGGGGGGGTTGCACTGCACCTGTCAAGTTGGATGTTGGCAATATGTGTGTGTGTTTGGTATATTGTTTGTAATATTTGAGTGATTTAGAGCATATCTGTGAATTCCCAAAAAGGTTCCTACCATCAGTTAAGAAAGCCTTGTGATTATCCTTAGTGTCCTGTACAATTTGTATCTTCATAGGTTCATACTAGGCTATCTGCGCTAGGGCATTCATAAGCCTAGCCAGAGTGTGCGTGGCTTTCACCACCCCTTGCTATGTGAATATTATGGCCATTTAGGATTTACTTTACTGTGCCTCTGTCTGGACGTGACACAGTGAAGACCCCCAGTGTACATCTACGATCACCCATCCACTTGGCAAGATTCCTGTTGAAGAGAGTCAGTGAGGGGCTCTGCCTAACATGGAGTGGGATTCCGTTCCAGGGTGTAGGGGGCCTCTGGGTTATGTATCTGTCCCTCCAGCACATCCTGTTTCATTATGTGTTGAGGTTGACATCTCTCGCTCTCACAGCTCCGATGGATTTGGGTTTTCTGGGGTGGAGCATGTCCATTAATCCTATGTTGGACATGGCCTTGTACAACAGGCATACAACGCCTCTGCATAGGCAGTATGTGACTGCATACAGCTGGGGTGTCTACAGCCAGGCAGCATATGACATATATTTGAGACCCTTTATCCTCTTGGTGAGGTACCTTTGAGGTCTTTCTAACTGCTGCAGGTGTCGGGTAAGGTACATCCCAAATGAGGCATTGTACTAAATTATGGGCCTGATAAGAGAACAGTATAGGGGCACAATGACCTCTGTTGATGTAGATATGAATCCTTTCATGATAAGGTGGCCAATATAGACGGTCTTCCTGGCCACGTTGGCAATGTGAGTGTCACATGACAGGTTACTGTCCACTTGTGTCCCTAGGTCCCTGATTACTCCTTCCATACATAATGGATTACCACCTATGTGGTAATTTGTGAGTACCTTGTTTGGTATTTGGTGAGACATTCATACTGTCCAGTGTCTTCAGGAAGGCTGAGTGGGGTTCCTGTGTGTGAGAGTGTGGTCTGTAGCATTCTACAGACTGTACAGCAGTTTTGCCTACGGTTAGTTGCACATGGGTGATCTCCGATGCTTCGTGCATTGTCAGTTACCTGGACGTGTGGGTATCTTTGCTGAATATGGATACTCCCCCTCCTTTTATGGTTTGGTCCAGGTTTTGGGGCCATAACGCATGATATGAGGTATAACCTGGTAGTGCTGGTGTGCTCTCAGGAGCCTTGCTGCAGGTTTCTGTCACTGCACAGACATCAATGTTCTCCATACTGGGGAGGGCCTCAGGAGCATGCATGTTGAGGTTTAGATGTCTGGCATTGGGCAGCATTACCTTTATGTTTCTTTCCACTTATGTTTTCTAGGGAGGTGGGTTAGTCATTTCAGACTTGCCTACAAAAGGCTCTATGGAGGTGGCAAGAGCCTTAGCCAATATCCAGACGCCCAGGGGTAACAGGTGCAAGCCATCCCTGGCAAAGCAGTGTGGCTTGTCAAGCATGACATCCCAAGCAGACAGACATTGGATCCCCTTGGAATGACACCAGTAATTGTGCCACTTGTTAAAGCTGATCATTCTGTGTTTGTACTGTGGCATCATTCTTGGTGAGGGTAGGATGCTGCACAAGGTCAGTGTCATACCGGCCTGGACTACATAATCAGAGAGCTCATCTATGTCTCTTTTCATGTAGTCCGGGAGGTACATCTCAGGTCATTCACACCAGCATGGACAATGACTGCATCATATTTGTACTTGCTTTGGGGTGACCTGCGTACTTGTGTTATGTGGAGTATTGTAGCAGCCTACAGGCAACTTACTGTACCCTTTCCCTTGTTCAGTCTGGTGAGCGGGACAGCAGTGTGTCTGACTATGGAGTCACCTATTACAACTGTATCAGGCATGTTGTTTCTCCTTCTGGCCTGTGACTGTTTGGCACACCAGCTTTGTGTACTATGTGTTGCATGTGCTATGTTTGGAGGTAGTGGTTGCTTGGGTGTCTGCTTTGGAGGCCTCTGTTGATGTGGTGTGTTTGTAATTAGAGCCTCCGGGAATGTTTTTCTGTGTTTATGTCTTTGGTTTGCAGATCTGATAGGTCTATGTGAGACTGGGTTTGTGGTGTGTGCGTGGTTACCTTCTCCTCCTGACTAGTTTTGACAGTACTGAGTTGAGAGAGCTCAGCCTCCGGTTTGGATAAATGGTTGCATCTCTCACATATATTTGTATTTCTTGGGGGGAGGAGTGGGTTGTCTGTGTACATGGGGCAGGTGTAACATTGCCTCAAGATTCACAGATTCAACTTGTTGTAGCTGGCCTTATTGGATTGTATGAGTGGACATATTTTATTGCCATACTACTGATCAGAGATTACTTCCCTTTTTAGGTGTGCTCTATCATGTAGTAGCTTCCTCATTCTCTTGCATGGTTTGGTAATGGCTGGGGTCCACCATGCCAGATGCCTGCGTGTATGGCATTGTGTCTTGGTTTTATTTGGGATTGCATAATCCATGCATTCCTGGCAGTGTTCATGGAATGCCTGTATAATGGGTTCTGAGGTGTGGCCCATATTTTGCACATGAACAGGGCCTTTAATGGATTCCACATCAGTTTGGAGGAGTGCAACATTTGCTTTACACAAGTTTTTCACTGTGGTTTTCTAGCCAGGGACTGTGGTCAGGATGTGTATATCCGGTGTGATTACTCTATGGTCTGATCTTACCAGTGAGAGATACACTTCTCATCTTGCCATCCAGTACCCATGTTGCTGATTATCACATCCAGTATGCTTACCCCTCTTGTGGGAGTGGTACGTTGTTCCTGAGCATTTTGGTTTATGGATTCTAGGAACCTTTGTCCTAGGGTGTTGGAGCTAGAATAATGCTCCCAGTCTATGTTTGGGTATTTTCAGTCACCCAATATAATGTGGTTTGGAGAGCTTGATATACGCATGTATTCCAACATAGGCCAAGTGCAGTTCCTGGTGTTAGGACAGTAGACTGTAGCAGGCTATAAACTGGGAGGCAGTTTTAGCCACTGTTACTTAACCATGGCTATTCCATGCTGCTTCTTGTTGTGGTACCAACATGTGGGTGTGGTTATCCTTGACCATTATTGCTAGTCACCCTCCTTTTGTAGCTTGTTCCATGTTTTGGGGCTGTACAGCACAGTATGAGGTGTAACCTGGTAGTGTTAGGGTGCTGCTGTGAGCCTTGACCCAGTTTTCTGTTACAGAACAGATATCGACATTCTCCATACTGGGGGAGTTTAGACTGCATGCATCTTGCTGTTTAGACTTCTGGCATTGGGTAGCATTACATCTATGTTCTTATCCCTTGTGATACCTATGGAGGTGGGTTTGTGTTTTGAGCCTTACCTATTCAAGGCACGCTGGGGGTAACAACAGCCTTTGCCAGTATCCATAAGGCCAGGACTGATAGGTGCATGCCACCCCTAGCAGGTGGAGCATCATGTCGTGCTCAGCATGTCATCCCAGGCTGGCACACATTGGATCCCCTTTGACTAACAGCAATACTTCAGCCAATTATTGCAATTGATCATCTCATCTCATATTGTGGCATCATGCTTGGTGAGGGTAAAATGCTAGTCAGGGTCATCAAGTTTGCATATACTACATGGTGTTACATTGCTTAACACATGGCAATCATGCCTCAGGTGGTGCTGCAGGGCTGCCTATGTTGGATGCACATACTACACTCCCTGTACATGTTTGAAAGCAGGTTGTGTCAACTTAGGCACCCCTTTTACTATATGTGTGAGTCGGAGAGAGGTATCATTTCCAGGGTCCCTACTGAGCCAGTGTATGTGCTATGTGTTGCCAAGGCCAAGGCATACTGGGCATGCCTCCTTCTGCCTACTGGGGCAGGCTCAGGTTGTTCCTCCTCTGAGTCACGCTCTACCTGTGATTGACTTGGCAATGGTGGGGGGCTGTTTGGCCCAGCTCTATGGTGATCCTGCTGCAGCTGTTTTCACAGAATCATATTATGTAGCATAGCACATACCATGACAATTTGGGTACATGTAGTTGGTGAGTACTGCAAGGCTCCACCAGATGTATCCAGGCACCGGAACCGTGACTTGAGGAGCCCAAACACATGCTCGATTACATTTCGTGTTTGTGCGTGTGCCTCATTATGGCGTTCCTGTTCAGCTGTGTGTGCATTTCTGATGGTTGTCATCAGCCACAGCTCCAGTGCATATCCAGCATCCCCTACTAGGTGACCATGTGGGATGTCCCCACTGGAAAATGTCTGGTACAGCTGCGTCAGATGCCAGATATGGGAATCATGGTAGCTTCCAGGGCAGCCAGCACACACATTCATTATTATGCCCTGGGCATCACACATGACCTGGCAGTTGATGGAGGGGAAGCCCTTGCGGTTAATGTAGGCCCTACCCCGCTCACCAGCTGGTGCTTTGATGCATATATTCATGCAGTCTATTGCACCCACTACCTCAGGGTATTCTGCTATTTGCTGGAAGAGCCACTTATTGCTAGCCAATGCCTCACGGGAATTGGGGAAATATACATGATCTCCGACATGTACTGACATGGCATCCAGGAACTGGTGCAGTACCCTGGATGCTGATGCCTGTGAGATCCCCATCATATCACCAGTTGGTCTCTGGAAGGTACCTGTTGCTAGTATTCTTAAGCCAACACATACCTTGGTTTCCACTGGGATGGGTTCCCCTCTGTTGGTTCTGTGTGTGAGGCGTGGCCTGCACAGCTCAACAATTTGCTGCAGGAGGTCTCTGTCCACTATATAGCGCTCCACTATCTCCAGCTCATGTAACCCCTGGTAGGTGACCCTGGGCCTGTACACTCTTCTCCGTCTCCTCACTGTGGGTTGTCTGGCACCATTTGCATTGTCACCACCCTCAGCAAGTCGCCTATGTCTCCTTATGACAGCTATGGCAGCCCCTAGCATTTCTGCTTTTTCAGTTTTCACTTCTAATAGCTTACTCCTGTCTTGCAGTGTTTCTTGAGAGAAACATCCTGCACTGCTGTTTGCAGAGTTTTAAGTGTTGGGCTGGGCTACTATTCTGCCTGTGTAATTGCCTGCTTCTAATTGTTTTCACCTGCTAGCTCCAGCAGTATTCCCTGCTAGCTTCCTACTATTTCTGTTGCTTCCTTTTTCCTTTCTGTTTCCTCAGGGGGGAGCAACGCGCATACCAGCGGAAACACGCTCATAGTGGCTAACACACGCGCACATATGCTTACACAGTTTAGAATCTACTTATTTGGGTGAAAACACGCACACCAGTGCAAACAGTCTTATAAGTCTGCCAACAAGCTCCCACATGCTCAGTCTGCCTTACACATGTGCACACTGCCCTACTCGCGCCTCCTGGCACACACACGTGCACATGCATGCCCAGCAAGAAACTTTGGTGTTGGCTACAGTGTACACCTTCCATTTCTTGACTTTCCCATGCTTATCTTGTGGCACTCCTCTTTCCATGATATGTGTCTGACATCTGTCACGTAACACTGTCCTCCAGTGAACTGCATTTCCTTCTGCCATTCCCCCCTGTGATGTTACCTATCTCCTACTCTGTTCCTCCCCCTTATGTAACTCTTACACTACTCGGAATGTGCTCATTTGCTATGTGACGGTGGGATTCAGTATCCTAACACTCATTTACATAAGATTGCCTACTAATGCTTAGTTACATGTCTTAGACTCAGCTTCCCCCTTAGCAACCACTAAACAGTGGCCATGTTGTTTTTGGTCTGCTGGTCCCTGCATTGTAAATCCATGTATTGCATAAAACCCACATTTGTGGATTTATAACCTTCATTTTTATGTTTTATATAGCGCAGCCCGTTTGCGTGGGGCTGCGCTACGTTTAAACATCGCCGAAAAAAAAAATAATTTTTTCTCATATTTGCATTGGGGTACCTTGCCAATGGCCACATATTTGGCCATTGGCATGCTGCCTGACACATAGGCACCCTTTATTTGGAGCGGACATCGCTCCATTGTGTTATTTGCAGAAACGTACTCAGTTGTCAACTGAGTACATTTCTGCAGCTAACACGACTCTTACACGGGCTGGGTTCAGCTTTGTGGATCGCTAATCTACCTCATTTGCATGCCTTTCAGCTGCAAGTGAGGTGATTAGCATATCCACGCCCAGTCCATGTAAGAGACGTTTTAGCTGGTCTCTTACATGGAATTTCGGGCTGTTCCTGGATTGCGAGGGCTGCATGGAGTCTTACACGACTCTTAGACTCCGTGCAAGCCTTCGTGAATCCTGCCCATTGTTTTTGAATTATTACTTTTTTTTGTTCCCTACGGTTTGCTTCCTCAATCCACCTGTGTGCCTGAGGAATGCCTAATTCACATTGCTTTTTTACCTGACCTCTTGCATCAGTTTTAAGCTGTTTGACAAGTTTAATAAGCGAGGATTTTTCTAATTTGCCATCAAATTCATATTTATTAACCCATTTTGTATAGTACCTAACATTGTTGGCGCGTTGTAATTGCATATATATTGCATCTTCAGTTAATGGCAGATCTTGGGATCTTTTTGTGCACTTATTTCCCATTTTATTTTAACCTTTGAGCTGTTATCTAACCCTTCTTTTAATGTGGTACCATGATTTGTCTACAGTTTATCTAGAATAACTGCCTTACCTATTCTGTTTCCCTGATCTACGACAAGACTGCAATCTTCCTGTCCCTGACTTGTACAAAACAAATCTCCTGACATGACACAAATCAAGTCCCTGAACTAAAACAGAAAAAGGTAAATCTCATCTTACCTGAGACTCCGTGATTGACCGTCTCCTGGTTCGTTCAGTAACTCGCAGCAAGGAGACAAAAACGTGCTAATACAGAGTTTGTCTAATTAAAATCAGGAAGTGAAACCATTCATATATATGAGGAATCTGTTCACTCTTATTTTACAGTACATTGAGCAGCTCTAAAAATAAAAAAGTCAGTCCCAGGTTTCAGACAGAAATCAAATCTTTATTGATAAAAATGGTTATTATCACATGCATAAATGCAGTTAGCTTATGTTTTATTTTATTTTTTTTTTACCAGGTGACTGACCTAGGCCATTAGGGCAAGAGAAAACATTGGTACAGCAACATTCATGTAAATAAACAAAAATGTAAAGGATTGAATGTCTACTATGTCTACTACTGCAATATATACATCACAGGAATATTACTAGAGGAAGCAACATTTGTGAAATCATTACATCAACAATGCTGAAGGAAAAATGGATTCACACAATACTCAATTTACATGGAACTATGATTTCTTGTGACACTCGTATTTTGAGGAGTTTTCTTCCATTCCAGGACATGAACAGCAGACTAGTGTGTCTTCCACTGCCTTTTGTAGCTTTAGTCATGATACATGTTCTACAAAGAGAAGACATCAATAATTATTGAAGGCAATAAAAAAAAGTTTTATAGAAGCATACATGCGAGTGTAATTAAATGATCTGTAAGGTTGTATTTCTGAAACAAAGCTTTGGGTAAATATACCCTTTCATATTCCTTTTACCAAACCATCACTTACAAATATCCCTAATGCATTCATTCAACAAATCTGATTACACACACTCACATTAAGTCCCATCAGTCACAACACTGAACTTTGAGAAAAAAAATACATAAACATTTAATGAATGAAAATATGAAATTTCAGTAACTTGAAATCATGGTCTGAATTTGTACTTGGATAAGTGTACCGTTCATAAAGGTAGCAGAACTTGAAGGAACATAAAGTGCTTAAATGAGGGTCACTCTCAATAGATGAACCCAGCATTCCTGTATGCTTTGTAGAAGTGAAACTTTTTAGCACATAGAACATAATGATGTAGTGGAATGAGTCCACAGCAGTAGTCTCATACTCAAACAACTTGCTCCATATGTCACTGAGAAGAGAAGAATGAATTACATTGAACCCCAGCACCATTGTATGCCCTGACATCTGTGAAAACCAGCATTAGGTCAAAGCTTAATCCTTACAATACCAAAGATTAAGCCATCTGAAGTATCTGTACATGTTCTCATACACTAATATTTACCATGGTTGTATTTAGTATCCACGGGCATATATCTTGAATTCATTAAGTACTTAAGTAGTGAAACCATTATATCGACTACATGGTCAAATAAAAAACCCTGGCATGAAGGACTTTGTCATCTTCAAGACTTTTGAAATGCAGTGCATCAGATAGCTTACTGATATAAATGATTAGGTCACTGCAACACAACCAAAAATGTAGGCTTAGCACATTTGTAGCTCACAAGTATTAGTGCATGAACTCTGATGGTGTGTTTGTTGAAATTTACTGTAGGATGAGAGCCAACATGTTCTCATTTACATGAATTTACATTTTTTATTTTAAGACACTATACAATGAACAGACCAAGAAGAAACTTCACCAATGCTCTATAAATGCATCATGTTTGCACTCTATTACTGACTATGGTCCATCCATGACCACTTTTTCTCTTTTCAGCATTGGGTTGTAATGTCACTGTCACATTAAGTGACCTTCTATAGGCAATGATCACACCATGGGTAGCTAGCTCTCCTACTTATTCTTCCGTAACAGACATGCATTCATATCTTGCTGAAAGTAGTCTGTTTTTGCCTCGGATGACATGTTTTATTAAAGTTTGGGAATGATTTCACACCACTGTGCTGGCCTTTTGATTTTCATACTAGATAAAAGTTCATGCAATGGGAAATGTTAAGTACAGATTTTTACCAACTTATTGTCCTGAGTTATAATCCTATAGGAGCCTGCTGTTGATTTTTGTGCCCTAAAAATGGACCCAGAAATTGCTTACAGATATATTTATGCATTTTCAAGTATCCCCGGAACAAATTTCTTATGACATTCGTGAGGAAAAACATAAGTAAGGACAGCTTTGGAACATAGTGTTAAAATAGGTTTCTCGTGCTTCTTATAACAGATGGAACTACAGTTGAGAACCCAAGGAAACAGGGATCGCTTTGTTGCCTTATTTCATTCTCAACATTTGGTAAAAGAAGCATTGTCCTGGTTATTGTTATGGACAGTTAAGGTTTTGCTATGTACCTGTCTACAGACACTCCTTAACTGAAGTATAGGGAGTAAAACATTGGCATGCTTACTGTGTGGTTCAGGCTGGTTTCAGTAGTAACACAAAAAGATTTAAATATATTTACAAATTACTAGGATAAATTGTACCCGAGAATACAGTATGCACTGCAAGTGGCAAGAATTTGCAGAAATGGATAGCTTATGTCACCAACTAATACATATTCAATTTTTTAAAATATATTTCTAATATACGGAAGTAAGAAATAAAATACACTGCTGTCAAAATAGAGTAATAGAATTGGAGGAGGAGTACTGAGCAGGAGGGAAAATTACTGACATGGAGAGAGAGACAGAGAGAGAGAGAGAGAGAGAGAGAGAGAGAGTTGATTCATAAACACGAGAATGTTATGGAAGGAACTGAGAGAAATGGAAAATGTAAGTGTTTGCTGAAGAGGTAGAAGAGCTTCCATTAGTAGCATGGTATCACTAAAAGTGAGATAAGGCCTTCTGTGACAAAAATGTCAGAGCTGCTGAAGCTGTGGGTTCAAAACAAAGGAAGATTACAGTTATTTAGCATAAAGCAAATGCCCCAAGAAGGCACTAGTTCATTAGGTCTAAGGAAAGTGCCCTTGTAATGAATCATGTTATATAACTCTTTTGAAACCACAATCAAGAAGGCACTCTAAGTTAAGTGTCTCACATTAATTCGGTGTGAAAGAAATCCAAAACCAACCCTATATTTAGCAAGGCAACAGTGAAATTGTTCCAATGTCTACCTGTACTGAAATATTATAAACCCTGTCTGCAGTTTAGTGATCATACAGTTTAGAGAATATAATCCAAAAAATAAGACAAAGAATAAAAAGGGGCTGCTCATAAACATCTAGCTAGCATAGCAAACCTTCACCAGTTTAGTGCATATTTTGTCCAGAGTAAAGCATCTCTTGTACTTCAGAAGATAGGAACACTGTCTCTTGCAGGTGCAGGTCACATTGACTAGAGCACTGGGGTGATAATTCTCTAGCAACCAGTTAAGTGAAAACTGGCATAAATCAGCATGACAGATGATGTTGCCAGACCTAGACCTCAGAGATGGGACATTTGGCATAAGGACCATTTCCTAAATGGTTTGGATTCTCAAGGGCCAAAAATGCCTAATAGCTCTTCATATCTATGGGAGAGCACATGACAGCATCTGAGATGGCTGAGACTGAGTGAGGCTTTGCAAACGTCATTTGGACTTCGGAAAAAATTGGCAAAAAGCACAGCCCCCCCCCTCTGTCAGAGCTGACGTTTACTGAATTACCACAAGAACTATGCATCCAAACTAGGAAATACTGTGATACCCTGAAGTTTGAAATTTTACTTTCACATCATGATTACTTGCCTTATTTCCTTAAGGATAAATTCAGTCTGAAGAAAACATGAAATATTTTTATGTAGATTACTAGCCAGGCATAAAAAAGGCATCTCATGACTGAAGTAGTAAAGATCTCATTGTAATAGGATTGTGCTGCACAAATCTAACAGTAGAATACAATGTGTCATTTTTTCTTGAATAAGGATTATAGAATAGTTTGCCACTTTAAGGAGAGGTCTTGGATGCAAGTTTTATGAAGAGCTTTTACACCTGCTCCTTTGCCTTGAAGTGGTTAATGGAATGGCTCGCATCCATACCTCTCCACTTCTTAGAGAGAGAATCTGGACAAAGCCACAAATAATGAGAGGACAAAGGCCCAAAAATAAGGACACTTTTTAAATAGTCCTCTTACAAACTTAGAAAGTTGGTAGACTGTTAAATAAAATTAAGAATTCAATACACAGGAGGTTCAGGTTCAAAAGTTTACTAGCGTACACCAGGAGGCAATAAACGTACAAGTACAGAATTTTGTCTAACATGAAACAGGAAGCACACAATTTTATACAGGTTTAACATTCAAGCTGTGCCCACCTTACTGACTTGGTATGTCACAGGGCATCTACATCACTTTAGCTTACAGTCCTCTATTCATAAAAACTGCTGATGCTGTATATTTTTAAAAAGTTTTCCTCTGGTAACAATACGGCCTTGCTATCCACCTGGTCAGACATAATGTCTTTCTGTAAAGTTACTTCTTCAAGGTTTCACATCAGTTCAAATACAATAGCAGATTCAGTCTTCTAATACACATCTTTGTTAACTATAACACTTCCCCACCAGCTGCATGCTATCTTAGTAACACATATACAAGGCCAAATCATCCCAGCAGGAAAGAGCAGAAGATTTCATTATTTCACACATTTAATTTCCTGACCCAACAGATAATCACTTGTGAAAAGCATAAACATTAAAACTTGCTAAGCTAGCATCTGCCAGGGTCGAAGGTCAGCTTGCTTCAAGCCACACTGCAGTTTCAAAACTACTTACATTTACACATGAATTAATCCTTTCTTTCTGTTATATGATTAATAGAATAAAATGCATTATATACTACTTTGCTTTTAAACTAGCATTTCTCATATATTCAAATACACATTTTTCTAATGTAGACTAACAGATTTTTGCATTAGCATGACTTTATTGATGGGTATGAAGTCTAAACTTCAAATGTGTGCTATTATGTTCTGATGCAAGTCCTCAATAATTAGTGATTTGCTACTGTATTTCTTTGTAAATAAGACCTAACCAGAGAATAAGGCCTAGCATTTTGTTCCAGGGTGGTCATGATATAAGCCTTACCCCAAAAATAAGCCCCAGTTAAGATAGTCAACAACACACGATAGATGTGTTGAATTATAAAATATTATTGACACCCTTTGACTGAGGTTACCATACTCTGTTCACCATTTTTTGGGCTATTTGGACACCCAACTTCTTCTCTTTGCAGAATGTAAGATTATTTCCCTGGGAGTACTCCACAATTCTTGCTGTAACCCTAATTACTCACACTTGACAGTTGAGATCCTTGGCCCATAAACACTGGCAGGTGTACTTTGACCAACCAAAGTACAGACGATGCACGTAAAGCACGCGCACTTGATAAACGGCTGTGTCTTCTTAACCGTCGCCATTTTGTGTTGCCACTCCAGTCTCATAAGTCTTCAATTAACCCCCCAGGATGAGATGAGTGCAAAAAGAGCTATTTCATTGAGTACAAGAAGGGAATCTTGGAGGAATCCCAGGGAAAGAATCTGATGGCATTCTGCAAAGAGAAGTTAGATCTCCGAATGGTCCGAAAATGGCATGTAGCGCATGACAAACTCAGTCAAGAGCCTGACGAGGGGAATGCTAAGAAGTGCAAGTGTGGATCAGGTTGGCTACCATTATTTCCTGAGCTGGAAGACATTCTGTGAATGGATTGCTAACAGAAGAGCAAAGGCTTTGGTTCAGCGCAGGGCTGATATTCAAGCATTTGCCCTTGCAATGACAACACAGTTAGAAATATCCCCAGAAGAATTCAGAGCATCACAACATTAGCTGGAAGGCTTCCTTCAGTGATATGAACTGTCTCTAAGATCAATACTGTTCAAGCTGGAAGATACTGAAGTTATTAAACGTGTACTTGCATTCAAGTCCTTTGTTGATGGCATCGACTGATTGCTATGGATGAAACTGCAGTGTTTACGAGCCAAGGATCTCAACAATTGATCAGAGAGGTGCCTCGTCAATCTACATTCCCTCCACTGCTTACAAAAGTGCATGTGTTACCTGTATTTTGGCAATTCGTCTACATGGAAGAAAACCCCACCTCTAATCATATTAAGGGCAAGAAAGATAAGATTGAACATATTTCAGGCATTTACATTCTTTAAACCGAAAAAGCCTGGTTATAAGGAAGTGGGTCGATGTAATTCTGCCACTTGTTTTGCGAGGTGGCGAAAGAGGTCTGCTAGTCTGGGATTCAGCCAGCACTCACCGCATTAAAGACATGAAGAAATTCCTTGCACGGAGAAGAATAGATCAAATAATGATTCCTGCAGGAATGACTGCCTATCTCCAGACTCTTCATATTGCAATAAACAAGCCATTCAAGGACCATTTGCACATGGAAATCAATGACTACATTGAAAATAGAATGGAGAGATATCAGCATGGAAACGTTGTGAAGCCTAGCCTGCAAGAGGTGGTGGCTTGGGTGAAAAATTCATGAGATAAAATCACTGACAGCTGTGTTGCCAATGCACTATGAGCAGGCTACTTGGACAACTGTGCTCATTTAAGGAGAGATCTATTGCTAGGCATGACAGATTGGGGCAATGGTTCTACAGGAAATGGAATTGTAAGAAATTCAGGCCAGAATTTGGGGGTTGGAGACTTATGACAATGTTCCAGAAGATGGCATGACTGTACTTGAATAACTTTTCCGTTATCGGGGTGACAGAATGGATTGTTTCTGCTTCCAGTTTTATTCCCCTCCTCCAATACACATGTATTGAGATTTTTCTTCACTTTCTGTTAAGCATGAAATATTGCACTGTGAAAGCCAAGGTGTAGATATTTTGAAGTTGAAATGTTTCTTGCACTGTTTATGTAGAATTCTCACACTACTGTTAATGTGTTACTTAGAACTGTTGCCAAATAACAGAAAAGTACCAAATAAATGTCAATTTGTGTACATGAAGAAATTAATAAATGTAGTTTGTTGTGCGGGGGGTGTAAATAAGGCATCCCCTGATAATAAGCCTGAATGTGTATTTTGGAGGGGGAAAGAATATAAGATCCGGTCTTATTTTTGGGGAAATACGGTAGAAAACCACAATTTTGTGAGAAACAAGTCAAAAATATGAGGCCAGATATTCTGTGAAAATCTGGACAGTTGAGAAGTATGTGCATGTGTCAGGAGATAGTGATTGAAGACAGTGGCTGCCATTGATGCAAGTCTTAAGTGGGCATAAACATTGCTTTGTATTTGAGGAGAGTGGCTTAGGGTAATGATCATTGCTGTTTAGTAAGGGAGAGCATTTCAGTGGCTCATCTGTTTTTCTTATATTACTCTGTCTCAGAGTTACCCGGTGGTAGTACAAGAACAAAGGTTAAGCAGGCTATCTACGTCCACCTCTGCAACCAATTAGCACAGCTAGACAGAGCAGGCAAGTGAAAGGTAATAGTCCTCTCAGTCATTTTAATACAGAAGCTCTTCAAATCTTGCAGCAGTCAAAAATAGGGATCTCTGCAGCTATTCCATTCTTGCCCAAATTAAGTGTGCTCCCGAAGTTGCTGATTCTAGTTGGATCATCCCTCATCCAGTTTTTGTACAGTTCAAGCATAAGAGAGGTGATGTTCACAAAATCTAAGAGGACATAAAATTGTTCATACTTGGAGTATGAAGAAATTAAGGCAAGTGTCAGCATTAGAAGAGGGAACCGAACAAAAATATTAAGAAAGATGTGATAAAAGCAATGCAAAGTATAAAAACAGATCAGCATCTATTGTTCACTATCACAAATTTCTTTATTTAACATTTGTTGACCAGGAAAGTCCAATTAGGACAGAGGTTGTTTTCAGTAGAGGACCAGGGGGAAATGCTCCAGATGTGTGCCTTTGGAATGTGGGAGGAAACTGGAGTACCTGGAGAAATCCCACGTGGACATGCAGATTCCACACAGAGAAGGCCCCAGCCAAGAATCAAACTGATGAACCTCTTGCTGTTTGGAGATGTTAACCACTGCACCACCCAAAAATAATGAATAAAAATACCAGCATAGGCAGAAAAACTTAGAAGATACGTAGATAAAGGAAAAGTAGAAAATAAGGAATTTATTCATGACCCCCAAAAAAAAAGTTTTATAGAGAATTGGGAAACAACGCAAAAAGTAATGAACCACCACCAAAAAGTGAAGAAATAGATCTTGTGGAACATAAGATGCTAAATGGATTGAAGTTCAAATGTACAGGATATGAAATTGGATGAAGTAACAGCTGGAGAAGTTATGAAAAGCTCCTAATTGGAAACCCCCAGGCCCAGATGCAGTACCTAACTTTTGGCTGAAATTATTACCATCATTTCATGAAGATTTAGCCATGAGTAAGAACTATTTATATGCACACCCCAAACAGACACCAGCCTGGTTAACAGGAAAAATACTTTAACATAACAGGAAAAATTAGGAGTGAACCTACAAGCTTTCCTGAAAACCATAAACCAATAACTTGCCTTCCAAAGCATATGAATGATGCACTGGAATTGATGTCAACAGTTTTGTAATTTAGAAGAAAACTCAATCATGGCAATACAACAAAAGGGTAATAAAAGAGCATTATATGGAACAAAGGATCATTTCATTAAGGCATAATAGATTATTCCTCTTTAGAGTTCTCTATTTATGGCATGGGTACACCACAAAAAACACATTTGACAGTGTCCACATTCATGGATAAAGGAGTGCTTAAAAATGTAAAAGCTATACCCTACACTGAACAATTAAAGTACAGCAACCATAAAACAGTGTCAAACCACTTTGCAGTTAAGCAGTGATAAAGGGGAAATTATTATTCCAGGGATACTCCAGGGTGACTCTGTCACCACAGTTATTTTGTCTTGCCCTTAACCCATTGAGCAGTCTTCAATTTGGCTCCCAGAAAAACAAAGTTTAAAGACTTCTCATATTTTTTCTATATGATTTAAGACAGTATAGTTCCATCAGATGAGGAACTGAAAGCAATGAGGAACTGAAAGCACAAGTGCAAGTGGTCAAAATGTTTTCAGCTGATATGTCATTTGATCTTGATAAATGTGCAAAAACAACCTTTAAATCAGGAAAGCTGCAGTACCAAGAAAACATTAGTTAAAACAGAAATGTGATATAGAAGAACTTGAGCAAGTGAATGTATAAAGATTTGGGAATCGATGAAGGATCAGCAATAAACCATTAGCAAATGTAAAAATAAAACTTGCAATCTATAGTCCAAGCTATAAACTTGTTTGCTCTTCCTGTCCTAACATACAGGTTTGGAGTGATTAACTGGCCCCAAAAGGTGCTGCATAGGTTGGACAGGAAAAGAAAGATGATTCATGCTCAAAGGATTTTTATAAATCCTTGCATATCATAACTATATATTCCCTGTTCTGAAGGAAATATGAGCCTCCTCAAAATTGATTACTTGTATAGATCTGCAGTTGTGGGACTACATACATATCTGCTTAACCTCACAAGACCCAAATAGCTTCAAAATGTGACCCAAAAGCATTTCACCAAAATCGAATCATGGTTATCTAACACACAGCTAATACTTAACCCCAATAAGACATATAACCTTCCCGACCCTCGGAACTACGCCCAGCCTCTATTAGCTAAGGAGAATACAAAAATCAGTCCTGAATCACAAACCAATCTACTAGGCATTATAATTGCTAACAGGTTGAGATCTGACTTACATATATCGAAAATTAAAAAGTTCACAAAAACATGGGAAGCCTTTACAAAAATAAAATTCTAACAGACAGTTCCAGAGAAGCTATCACAAGGACCCACCTATTATCAGCTCTCCTCCATGCTTCACCAATTATCACAAACCCAAAAAGGTCAGAAAAAATAGAATCAAGCTATAACAAAAGTGCAAGCTTTGCTACATTGATCTCCCTACAAGACCCACCATTGCATTAATCTTAAGACACTCGCCTGGCTAGAAGTACCACAAGTACTCGGCTCACTATGACCCACAAGCTACTCTATCTGCCCAAGAAAACTTCTGGTCTTTTTGATATACTTCATCCCTACAATAGCCAACATTCACTTTGCTCTACAAATAAAGAATTATTACTAGTCATCTAACATCTATGCAGAGATGAATTATATTCAGTTTTGTTCCTGTTACTAAAAATATGTATTTTATTGTCAAACTGTGTCTAGGATTACTATTACCATATCAACTATTTTTTTTGAATGTATTGTTCTCACTGTGTGAAGCTTTACCTAATGTGATTTGTAAATATCTTTTGTTCATAATACAATTTCTATAAGGCTGTCAAACTATTCTTGCACGTATTTTTTTTTCTCTATGTGGAGCTTTTCTCCCCAGGCCTCTGCTGAAAATGGGTACTTCCCAGTCGGACATTCCCAGTAAAGAAATGTTAAATAAATAATTACAAATGTAGTGAAAGATTTGAAACATTCGGAGAATACATCTGCTCTAAGATGATGTCCCTGCTTACTTTAGCGGAAACATATCGGCATCAAGCAGGAATTCAAATCAAGCCAGAAGTAGATAAAAATCAGGCAGAAACTGAATGTGCCAAAAACAAAAGTATAAGGTGAAGGAACAGAGGAGAAGCAAGAAATGTGAAAAATGCATAAATATAATCGCAAGTACAGAAAACAATTGAAACAACCTCATGTTAAATCAAGATTGAATGCAGGAATGGTTAAAGGAGAGGTGAATTTAAACCAAAAGGTTAAAATTGGTGGCACTATATAGTGGACTCCGTACACCTGGTTTACAAAGTCCACTGAACATGTAGAAGAAACTGACAAATGTAGGTTTTGTAAATCAGAATTGGAAACAATCACACATGTTTTTGCTGGTTGTGATATACTAATGGCAGAAGGACTGTATACTGAAAGGCATAATAATGTGGCAAAACTGTTGCATTGGGGATTGTGCAAACATTATGCTAATGAAGTAATAAAAACACTGGAAACATGAGCCACAAAGCATTATCGAAAATGATGAAGTTTAAATCACATGGGATCACTCATTGCCATCAGTTCATAAAATAGATATGAGTAAACCAGATATAGTAGTCCTTGAAAAGTAACACTGATCAATGAAATTACTACACACGGTGACTACAACATCTTATCTACAGAGAGACACAAAGTCATAAAATACCAGGATTTGCAGGCAGAAATGAGGACAATGTGGAAGAAGGATACCCAAACAATTCTAATAGTAGTAGGAGCAACAAGTCTTATAAAAAAGAATTTACAATCGTACTTTGTTACCGATATGCAGGAGTCATTACTGGGCACAATGTGGGTGCTGCAAAGTGCACATCTGGCTAATAAAGATTTAAAGAATACTAATTTCATGAACTTTGACTTACGAATGGGGTCCAGTCCCATCATGGTATTAGAAAGCAAAACACTTGGAGAAATTAAAAAGTAATGTTAGAACACACTTGTTATTTCCCTGCTAGTAACCGGTGGGGTACAATGATTTTACCTCTAGGCAATTTAGTACAATGCAGGCAATTGCATTATCTGCCTTTCTTCCAAGTAGGCCACCACAAAAAGTTAGAATGGTGAGGGGAAAACAAATACAGAGAGTGTAGTGGAAAGATGCATACAAACCACCAGAACCTCCTATTAGAGGGTACTGGCAAAGTTAACCAAAATCCCCTAAAAAAGACGAATCAAAAAGTGTCAAGGTCTACCCTCCAGTCGCAGACCTTGGCCTCAGTGTCAACCCTGCTTCCCCTTCAGGGGAAGGGAAGAAAACCCCCGTCCGGAGAAGCAGGGCTGAGACTGAGACAGGACAAATGTCCTCCAGCTTTTAAAATAAACTGGCCTTCAGGCCATTACTAGCAGCAAAAAGGGAAAGTTGAGAGAAAGAAAAAAGGTTATGAATGAAGGTAACAGGGCAGCTCTATATGTATTCCTTAAGCTAGAAAGATCATTAAATGGTCCTATGACACCATGTGGCTCACCACTAGCCAGAAAAGGCTATGAGGTGGGCAACCCTCACTTCAGCACCATCATAAACATTCACAATGACTAAGGTATACTCTAGTTAATTACACTGAATCACCATATCAAAGTTACTGGAGCTGTTTCATAGTTCAAAAACTGTATATTGGCTGTCATGTTTGTGGTGCTGTTGATATATTCACAGTGCTTCACTGTGTGACATTTTGTCTAGTTTATACACAGTTGAGTTCAAGACAGAGTAAGAAGGGAGTATGGCTTGCATCCATGATTTTCTTTAGTGTACATTTTCCTTATATACGCTTTTGTATGGATGTTATTTTACAATACATGGCCAATTAAATGTTCATTGATTTGTGTCCAGGGGATTTGTGATTCAGTTTGAGTCCTGTTGTCTCTGCAGTTAGACTAGGACTGTGTGCAAATGCTGTCACACACTGCAACACTGCTTTTCCATGACTTTCATCATGAGGAGTGGCCATCTGTCCTGAGGGGGTAGCAGGAAACAGTATGCACTCTGTCCACAATCATTCCTATAGTTTTTACATCAGCCATAGTGTGCTGCTAAAACAGCCTAGGGAATGAAAAAGGAGACAATGTATAAAATGTCCTCTACTTGTGGTATTATTTGTTAATCAATACCTTTGTACAAGTGACTTAACAGAAGTTGAAGCCACATGCACTCTAAGAAATTTAAAACCAGGGCATGGCTCACTTTTTAGCCCTAACTTAGTTGGCACGTCACTTGCACACAAACACACTCTTGCACAATATGAACACCCTTCATGAAGAGCAGTAGAGAAACCATGATTTTTTACTACATTAATGTTGAACATTTGTAATCGGGCACTTGCATCAAGAGATTTATTCAAGAGAATAATTGGCAAAGCTGCCTTCTAAAGTACAGGAAAGCATCTGCTGCATTCTTTTAGAAAGCACAGTCAGTTTTTAGGGCATATGGTAAAGATGAAGTAACTACCAGTGAAATTTCATGCTATTCCTATGCTTAAGAGCCTCCTGTCCTAGAAGGAAATGGATAAAACTCATCAAAATCTTCCCTCATCAGGGCACCAATTATTACAGAATACTTACTCTCACCCTACCTAGATGCAGAAGAGACATCTTGGAGAATTCAAATTCCCATGCTAACATGTCCTTAAAGTAATCTTACACACTCCAAGTAAACATAAGATTTCCTTTAAGGCTTAACAAGCCAGCTAAGAAATTCTGTAGGAATCAACTCCTTCCTGTATCAAAGGAAACAAAACATAGAACATGACATTATAGGATTAACCCACCCATTGCTTTCACTCTGGTATTACATCCTTGGTGTCTGAACAGGATGCATACTATGCACTCTCCCTTGAACAGAGGGAGTAAACTAAGAGGAGACAAGTCTACTGCTTTCTTTCCAAAGTTGTCTTCAGTGAAGCAATGCAGGAACCTTTTTACTGACTACCTGAAAGCAATTAAACTAAAAGATTAGATCATAAGGACAAAGCATTTTTGGAAATTTTATTTTTTTTATAAAGAAGTCAGCATATTTGGGACAGAAGAAATATCGACAAATTGGTGCAACATACAAGAACACCCAGCAGAGAGAATGTTACAGTATCTACTTCACAAAACAAATATATTTGGCCATAATGGTGAAAAGGCAAGATAAAAAATAATTCAGTACAAAAAGTGTAGCCGTGTTATCTGTAGTCGTCCCATTGAATATATGAAAATACTACACAAAAACAGTAATTTCCTAATTTCAATTTCCATCTCAGTGAAAAACATGTCATACAGAGTTTTGCACAGCTTTCATACAACATCTTGCAACTGACTTTTCACAGCATATAACCTGTTAACATGGTTGCCAAGATCACTTTCTTATGAAGGTCCTATACCGTTTAGAAAGGAAAATACACATTTTAAGGGAAGAAAAGTAAATGCATATTTCAGGACAAATACTTATAAAAGGAAATTAGAAACTTTTGCATTTAACAGGCACCTAAAAGCAACTAACTTTCTGAAATGCTTGTTACCCTTTAAAAAACTGGGAAAGAAACTCAAAGCTATGAACAGTTAGCAAAAGTTAAATAAACAAAACATCAAACCGGAAAGCACACTAAGCAGGAAAACAGCATCATTTCTTACCTATGGTATGGTTAACCCATATCTTCACATATGTCTTTATTCGTAGCCTAGAAAAGAAAGAAATTCAAACAGACTAAAACACAAAACATAAACTACTTGTTTAGCTTGAAATGATGATAGAAAAAAATCAAGCACCTTACTATTCATTCAAGATATGCATCTACCAGCTGACCTTAATATATCAAATGTTTGCAGGCTTCTCAACCAATAGGCATTCTGCTTCACTCCTCAGGTGAGGAGCAGCCTTAATTACAGTCAGGTGTCTTCCCTAAGTCCCCACCTACTTTACAAGCAGTAATGATGTACAGCACAATACTGCTTTACCTTGCTTTTGTAAGAAACATTGCTGTTTTGTCAGATTCATCACCACAGGCTGCTGATTAAACATCATGTCAGAATCTAGGTTGAAATCCCATAGCAAGATCTTTATTTCAGTTGATGTTTCTTGGGGAACTGAATCATAAAATATGTTGTCCATGCTGGCCTTTTATGCCATAGCCCATTTCCTGTAGGTATTGGGAGCCATAGTCTATACCCACAGTGAAATCAAGACACTACCGGCTGAACTGAGCAGTAGGCACATGAATCACAAAGTGTGTCAGTCTGTCAACTGTCAGGCGGTGGGAAATGTAGAGGCTATCATCTACATTGTGTGTGCAGGATACCCAGGAAATTTTCATCACCCCCACATATGGCACTTATGCGACCTTTGCTGGAGTAATTTACTAGAGGGCATCAAGTGGGGGTGATGGATATTTCCTTGGCTCATGACCTCATTAAGAAATGCATATAACCCAACAGTCACAACCATACAAACTCACAAACCAGAAATGTCATACAAAAAAAAAGACTTTCTGTTATATTAGGAGTACTTAGAGTTAGTAATCAAAATATAATCAGTATATCCAGAAGAATGAGTACAAGTGCAAGTATAAGTGTAAGGATATAGATGATTTCTAAGGTTTAGTTTTGGGTAAGAAATAGAACCAGGCAAAAGCGGAAAGTATTAGAATTATCTGTAGGTAGCTGGGAAGGAAGTATGTGGGCAGGATTTATTAGGTTGATGCAACTGTGAAGTAAATAGGATCTGTTACAGTGGTGAATTTGTCATTTGAACCTTGCCTAAAAAAGGCATGATAGGGTTGGCAAGAGCCTTAGCCAGTATCCGGAATCCCAAGGGCGACAGGTGCAGACCATCTCTGGTAAAGCATTGTGGTCTGTCAATCATGTCATCCCAGTCAGACAGGTACTGGATCCCCTTAAAATGATACCAGAAGCTTAGCCAGTTGTTGAAGTCAATCATTTTGTCCTTGTACTGTGGTATCATTCTGGGTGATGGCAGGATGCTACTCAGGGCTAGGGTCATACCTGCCTGGACTACAAGATCAGAGAGCTCCTCCATGTCTCTTTACATGTAGTCCAGGGAGGTACGTCTCAGGTCATTCACACCGACATGGACAGTGACAGTCATATTTGTACTTGTTGGGGAGTGACCTGAGTGCGTGCATTAAGTGCTGGCAACAGCATAGTGAAGCATGAATTAGCATCTATGTGAAGTGTTCGGAAATTCAAAAGACAAATGCACAACATATTTGCTAACAGCTTTGGACAGCTCACTGCATGTAAGTGTTTCTCTTCCAGGATGACCTAGGAGAACGGTCTGGTTAAGTAACTTAGTCAGAGTCACACATTAAACAAATGAAGGCTGGGAGAGTTTAAACCTGCACTAAAGAAGTAGCTTTTTGCCATACGTATTTTGACTAAGTACTAGATAAACTGTTGTAGCCTAACACTGTGCTTTTTACACTCATTTGCCTGCAAAAAAACAAGGTTAAGTAGAATGTGTTCAATGTTAATATATTAACATTTAATGCACAGACTCATAGACTTCACAATGTCCAGTTTATTCATAGCCAGATAATAAACACACTCATAAAACATAGAAACCAAAGATTGTACTGAAAGAACATGGGAAAAATGCTGACTTTCACGTTTACTACAATCAGTTCCTGATTTTACACCATAATTGCTGTAGGTCATAGAAACCAAGTACATGTGTGCATATGCCAACCATCAATTATATTCATTAGTATGACTTCACACGTGTGGAAAGTGATCCCTGTATTGAACAATCTCATAGTCTCATGCATGGTTACCACACACCACCTATGCTAGTAATGCTGCATTCTGTGTTTGTGCCTCAGTGTGCAAATGATGCCAACTTTGCATTTCTCAGCCCTCTAGATTAGATGGGTATGGTAATATCTGAAGTACAGTGTGTCCAGTTAGTGCACACCAATGCATAGCCTAGGATTGTTAAAGAATTCAACAGAAATTTTATTCTGTTTGCCTTGCCATGATCCATAGTTGTAGACCATGTAGCACCTATTTCGTAATGACATAAAATATTACATGCACCTATTCCTTTCATGAGGACCAACTTCAGTCAGTTCCTCAGAAGATTCCTTAGCCACCATGCTCTCTGCTGCTGGCACATGCATAAGATGAAATAATTAAAGTTGCACTACTACTTGAAGTTTTGGCCCAATGCATTTGGCACTGTGTTAGGCTGTGCTCAAGTATATAATCAAGTCTTTTTCTAGTATACAGAAGCATCATGTAGTTTACTGACAAATTGCTGGCACACACTACTCCATTGTGGCTGAACTCCTTATACCACTAACCAAAGCTAATGTGTTGATGCACTCGTCGATGGCTTGGACATCATCTATATTCTTTATTCTGCCATATTATTTTTATTATTGATTAATTTCTTAAATGGGTTTTTGAACTAGGCCTTTATGACAAAGGCCATGTGACATGCAAAAGTGATACCCTGGTTAATTTGCCCAATACGTATGGTATTTCATTGAAGAGTGTGCATACTATTTATGCATGCATGCATGTTTAAGAAAATTAATATCCATGTTATACACCTACAGCAGATATCATTCTACTCAGAAAATGGCTTTCTATACTACATGCATCATGTCTGTGAAGAAATTTTTACAGTTTTCCTTCAGTTCTAAAATGCTAAAGGTGTGCCTTCCTAAAGAGAATTTCAGAGACTGGGGCTCAGAAACCAGAAGCTTTTGTCTCTTATTTCATGTTGTTCCTTTTGAAACTTAGAATTGTTTTGCACTTTGGGATAAATAAAATGGCTTTAGAATGACTGAGGTCCCCGTACTGGAAAGATTTGCTTAGTGTAAATGCATGCTTTATATTTGAGGGCGGGAACACGATTTTTGCCTATATAACTTATCTGAGAATGATGGTAATATTTACTCTTTTTTTGGCTTTAACTGATTGTACAAGGATGTGCCTATGCAGCAAGTGAAAGGCAAATATAATCTTAAGTAGTTCATTTTCAGTAACAAAAATTTAAGGAACATTGAGTCTCCTTTTCTGAAGTCTGTTGTCTTATTGAAACTATGTAGTGAGCTTAGATAATACTCAGGTCAAAAGATTTGTCTTGAAATACTGTCAAGGGTTGTATCCAGACATATACAATAGTATTTTTGAATGTTTATGACTCCTGTGGCCTTAACTGTTGACTACTGACTTTCTTAACGCACATTATCCAGCTGCTCTATGAATATGCTTGTTCCCTATTGTGAAGGCTGTCTTGTACAGATCTTAACTGAATAATTAGGATGGTAAAGCAAACAGTAACACAACATAAATATGTGCAGGAATGAAACACAAACTAATCTTGTATTTAGCCTGTATGTGTATTTCTGTCACAAACTCTTCACCTCTTCCACTCTTTCTCTGACATCAAATAAACCTGCTTGATTCTAACCTGCTTCCATCAGCAATAACGTGCTTAGTCCCTTGTGTGTGCCATAATACACCTGCAGCATACAGATAAGGACTGAAGAACTGCTACTCTTATGACTAATATGTAAATCATCTCACCTGAAACATGACAATACCACATACCTGTTCTGTATTCCATCAGATTAAGACATGGTTGTATGTGTACACTGCTTATTTGGGAAAATGTCTGCACAGAGCAGTATTGACTACTTCTAATTTCCATTCTAAGTTTACCACCTGAAGATGTGTTTATGAATGCACTAATACTTTGTCATCAGCAACATAACTGAGCTTCCAGCAGTGTGCTTCAGACAGTGAGTAAAACAATACTCATATAGTTATATAGGTAGTACAATGTCTGTATGTTTTTACTGAATTTTGAAGAAGGTATCTGGATTTGAGTGATTGACTCAAGTAAGTAGTCTGTTAGTAGTCTGTTAATGTATTTCTGCACTGTAAATACTGCACATGCAACTGGGTTACATTGCTGGGTAACTTTTACACACATAATCTATCAATGTTATTCTGAAGTGCACTGCCATACTTCTCTCCAGTTACATTTCTTTAATATACCATTTGAATACTGAAGCAGTAAAGCATTTGCAAAAACATTCCATCTCCAGCAGAGAGACTCAGACAGCATGAGCAAGTGAAAGTGACAGTATAAATATGTACTATTTCCATGGAATCATCCCAGAATGAACTTGCAGGAATGCTTGATTGATAAGCTACTGGTTTACATTTGTGATTGTTATTGACAGCCTGTAATGTAAAACAGGTATACATTCCTTTCAGTAATTCAGTCTATATAAATGACAGTATATAAATCTTAGCAGAGAAGTATGTCATTACATGGAACAAGCACAGTGCTGTTAAATTGCCTGTCTCCAAACACATGCATTTGTCCCAAAACCTGTGATGCACAGTACCAGCTGTTCCAAACAGTAACATTTTACTAAGTACAAATATGCATTTTCACACTGTTAAAGTCAGACTTCTCCTGTTTTGCTTGCAACTGATACTGTGATCTTTCAATTGTAAATTAGATAGGTAGGAGTTTTGTGTGTGTGTGTGTGTGTATGTGTGTGTGTATGTGTGTGTGTGTGTGCATAAATGGATGTGGTTCTAGTGACCGTTCCTAGGATCATAGGAGGTTACTAGGCTATTGACCCTGAGGCCCTTATAAGCCTAACCAAGAGTTTAGCCCATATTTAGGCAAGTTAGCAAATAGAGCCCCTGTCCAGCAGGGGCACAGGTGGAATCCCAGGTGTGTATTTTCTGTTTCCCAACCAGTTATCCAGGTTGCTCTTAAAAAGGGTTAATGAGGTACTCTGTTTGATGTGGAGAGGGAGTCTATTCAACAGAAGGGGGATTCTCTGGCACACAAATCTTTCCTGCCAACAAATCCTATTGATATCACAGATCAGGTTGAGGTCACACATATGGGTTGCTGTAGTGGAGCTTGACTTGCGCGTATGCAGTAGTCCCATCAAGGCGTGGTCTGAGATAGCTTGGTATGCCAGACGGAGGTCACCTCTGAGGAGTCTGTATGAAACTGAGTAGAGGGACAGGGCCTTTAGCCTATCTCTATATGGTAGGTGTTTGAGGCACTGGATTCTCCTGGTGAGGACCTCTGTGGTCTCTCCAGCTGCTGCAAGTGCTGTGTGAGGTTCATGCCGAATTGGGTGTTAAGCTCAATAATTGGTCTTATAAGGGAAGAATACAGGGATCTTATGACCTCTTTGTGCCTGGATGAGATACCCTTACTGATGAGGTGGGCCCTGTAGAAAGCTTTCTGGACAATGGAAGCAACACGGTCGTCAAAAGTAAGGTAGCTATCAACCTGGGTGCCCAAATCCCTCACTACTGACTGTGTACTTAGGACGTTGTTATTAATGTGATATATGGGGATGTCACTCTCCCCAAAGGGGATGATGCATTTTTTGGCATTCAGCTTGAGGCCACGTTTCTGGCACCAGTCGTTTGTTTGGGTGAGACCCTCTTGGAAGATGTCCACATCACTTGGGGAACTGATGACTGTGCCCAGCTTTCAGTCATCTGCAAACTTGGTCAGCCACAGCCCACTGGCCTCCCCTTATATGTGTCTCTTTGTCCTTGTGTAGTGCAGTCATGGCCTTTGTCCAGAGTTGCTGCTGTTATGTATTTTTATTTATAGTGTGAGTGGGCTAGTAGTATTAACATCACACAAAGGGTTACAGACCTCACACATCTTGATGTACCTGTTTAGCGGGTTGTGCATCATTGTGCCCCATAGATCTGCTGTGGTCCTCAGATGGTTTGTGTTGCACTGTTATTGTCAGGTTACAGATTGGTCATAGCTGTCAGATTCTTACAAACGGACATCTGGACAGACCCATATATAACAGTCAGACACAGGCCCAGAATGGGGCAGGCTCTTAATATTGCTCTTCCAAACTTACACAGTTGGTGGAGCATTTTTGTATTAGCTTGCAATTACTTTTGGGGATGACATCTGCATCTCTACTGTCTGACATTGCTGTTTTCACATCAACCTTTATTGGTCTGCCAATAGTTTGTCACGCAAATGCAATGTTATGACAAGCAGAACAGATACATGAGGCATACATGTGGACATTCTGTGACACCCTGTCATTCCACGGGTATGGATGGTGCCCATTGTCATTACTGACATGGCAGCATTTATATCCTGGCAGTCAACTTCTCACAACCTGCTGTTGTAGTAGGCACTGTGTAGGTTACTCAGACCTGTGTACTGTCCATATGTGTGGCCCCCTGTCCCTCCATTGTGCAGCTTTCCAGAAGTAATAAGTATGGTCTTCTGGACAGTGTGTACAACTCCTACTATAAATGTAGCTGACATGCAAAATAACTGGCACAACCAGTTTGGAACTACAGGCCCTGTTAACCACAGTATTGTAATTAGATGACTAAGCCACAACAGCCACCAGTAAGTGCTGTATACTTCCTGACAGTATTAAGTATAAATACAAATAGCACATTGACCCCTGCATATTGCAGGCATGAAATATGTTAGCAAGTTGATTGGGGCAGCCCTGGGAATGTGTGGTCTGCTGCTGTTACCCTACAAACATAAATGTTGCTGCATTTCTTTGGGAACACAGGTGCATTGTGAGGAGGGGGCATACCTCTCAACTACACATTTGCATAGACTGCCAAAATGTTTGCTTTATATTTTGGTTCCATTTAGCATAGTATTCTACTTGTCGTGGAGAAAACTAGCATATCACTAAAGACCAAAGGTTAGAAAGTAATGACAGACATTTGAGTTTTAGACTTCTTACCCTTCAGAGAGTTAATGCAACTGTAAGACCTGCTGTGATATCACTCTGTGTGTAAGAGGACTATCTCATCATTGTCCCTATTTGTGGTCCTTTGCCACATATTTCTTTATGGCTTTGTACAACTGACTTGCTAGGAGAGGCTGGGAGGTGTGTATGGGACTCCAACATTGACATCCATGCATGTGACCTATGACACCGCAGTTTGCTAGTCCCCGACATATACTGCAGTGGGTTTTTTTTCACCTAGGGGACTACTGCATATTCTGGGGAAGACAGTATTTTTGGACATTTGTCCTGTTGTCCCGAATAGCTGTCAGTTGTATGCTGCTATCCCAGTAGGCCACACCATTTCCTTGCATACATGCAGTGATACTATAGATATGTTACCAGAACATACTACTCCATCCATTAGTTGTTAAGAAAAGTGACTTACCTTAGGCCTGCAGCAGTTGTGAGGACAGTGCTTCAGGGCTGACTCTGTCTAATGCATGCAGTACACAACTTATATAAGGGTAAGGTACAGATAGTGTGATGTGTGTGGCATACTTTTTACTGTGTGTGTGTGAGTCGGAGAGAGGTGTCAGTCCCTGGATACCTAGGGTGCCAGTGTATGTGCTATGTGTTGCCTCTTTGCCAAGGCCAGGGCATACTGGACATGCCTACATCTGCCTACAGGGACAGGCTGAGGTAGTGGTTCCTCTGAGTCCCCCTGTGCCTGTGGGAACATTGGCAATAGTGGAGGTCTCTGTTGCTTAAGCAGATTTTTATTGAGAGCCTCTGAATGTAGGTGTGTGTGTTTTATGTTGCTATGTGTGTGTTTTGGTGGTGTAGGCTTTGAGGGACTATGTGATGAGTGTGGTGTGGTGCAATGTTTACCTTCACCTCTTGACTGTCTAATCTAGTCTTGGGTGAAGAGACATTTGTTTCTAGTTTGGCTATATAAGTGTATCTCTCACAGGTTGTAGTGTTGGGTGGTAGGAGGAGAGGGTTTTCTGTGTACATGAGGCAATTGTTGCATTGCCCCAAGATGGCCAGATTCATCAGGAAGACAGGAGAAACCACTGGGAGCTGACCTTTAGGCATGCCTGGATAGGTGCTTATTTATTAAGTACTAAAAACTGTTTTCCTTTAGACAAGTGAGGAAAGTTGAGTGCTGTAGTAATTTGTAGCTTATTTAGTGCTTACGAGTTCTGAACAAGTGCTGAGCTCAAAGAAACAGATTTGAGTGCTAAAACTAAAAAAAACTGGCTAGTTCTAAGGGAAAATTTGAAGAGCAAACTTTATGGTGCCAGGAATAGTTTAACCCTAGTTAAGCGGCAATGCATAAAATGTATTTTTTATTTTTTATTTTTTTTAATATAACAGTAGCAAATGAGCAAACTGATTTAAACAAATTAACCAATTAACCAATACAAAGCTAAAAACTGAGCCCTGTTTCAGCAGTCTTCAATCAGACAAGTTCTAACTGCACACTCCTGCCACTAGGGTGCAGGGGAACCTTCTGCAAAAAAAGATGGTCTGGATTAGTGATGAAGTTATACAAACAAAGATAGATTCAGCAAGTCTGAATTTAGTCTATGGCAAAGCTGCCATTCGGACGACTCCAGAAATTTTTGTTTTCAAGTTTCAGAACTGAAGTCTTCAACTAAAAGCTAAGTACCCCGTTGGGGAAACTTTTTCTTGCTCCATACCGATGTCAGTAAAAGTTAATAACTATATTACTTGTGGGAAGCAAATACCTCATAAGGATTTTCATTTGTACTGTATTCCTTGCCTAGGCTCTGATCATAACATACCTTGCTGTCGGTTTTGTGCTAAATTTAATCAATGCACTATTAAACGTCGGTATATTTTTGCTTCAAAATATTTTGGCTCACGATTTGATTATCCAGAAATGTCATCGGTTAGTAATCTGACTACCGGAATACCTAAAAAAATGCAAAGAAAAAGACAAAGACAGGCCGTCGAGGTCCAAAACTAATGACGATGCTTCTCCTAAGCTAGTTGCCAGTTCGCCGGTACACAGTGAGGCGCTTTCACAGTCCCTGATACCTGCTACTTTTTATTCATAGGCCTCTACTGAGACCCATTCGAAGTCCGGTATGCCGCGAGATGCTTCAGTTATGGAACCTGTGGATGTCTCTACCTTAGATGGGTACAGAGATGCTGTGCAGGCAAAAGCTTCTGATGGTGTTTTCAGGCCTACAGATTTGTATATTAGACCGACACCATCTTCAAAACTAAGGCTAAAATCTAAATCTGTGTCTAAAAAACCGACACCTGGGCCACATGTGCAGGTCCCTATGCCTAAAAAACAAATGATCAAAATGGCTGAAGAATTAATTACTCTGATCAGGGATAGTCAACCCCCTCCTTCCAAAAGGCTTAGGCAAGACATTGATTTTGAAACTTCTGAACAGGATTCTATTTCTTCTGACTCTTCTAATGAACAGGATTTGTCTATACCTACTTATGAGGACTCTGATGCAGAAGATTCCATTCCTTCTGCTTCTCCTCTGTGGATTTTTCTTTTGGGGAAACTTTACATACCTTAAGGGAACATTTCCACTGGGAAGGTCAGGATTTCTCTGAATCTAAAAAGAGACTTAGGGATTTTCTTCTTCTTCCTTCTTCTTTGGCTATATCTCCTGTTCTAGACATTGTTGAAGTTTTTTTCAGAATCTAGTATGGCTACTGATTCTCTGCCTCCAGCTCCTTGAATGACAGACAAATACTACAGGGTTCCTGATTCCCACAAATTCCTTTTCAAGAATCCTATTGCAGATCCTGAAACCATTTCTTAGGGTTCCAAGGGCATTAAGGCCTCTACTGGTAAAAATCCTACCCCTTCAGATAGAGATTTCAGGGTGCTGGATAGATGGGGTAAGAAGGTTTTCACTTCTGCAACCTTGGCAATCAGAGCTTTAAACTGTCAACTTCATATGCTTAAATACCAACAGCATATCATGGGTCTGTTTAAACAGAAAATTATGTTAAATGCTGACTGTGTGGAAAATAAGGATTTACAGGATTTATTGCATTCAGCTGAACAAGTTGGAAAACATACATTGCAATGTGGTTTTGATTCTTTTTAGGCCTCTTGCAGGGCTGCTGCAACTGGGTCTGTGCTAAGGAGGCATGCTTGGCTCAAAGAGCAAATGCTGCCTGATCATGTTAAAGCAAAATTGTCGGATGCTCCTTTACACCAGGACCGTCTCTTTGGTAATAAGGCTGAAGAAGTTTTAAAAAAGATGGAAGATGAAGCTAAATCAATGCAAACTGTGAAAGATTTCTTGCAAGTGCAACCTCCTAGATTTAGTAGAGATTGGTCTACTAAGAACTGGTCCTTTCCAGTTCCTTTGAGAGCCACTCAAGCCAAACCCAGACATTCCAAAGGCTCCAGGTTTCAGTCACAAGGGACTTTTAGAAAAAAACAATGGGGTGCCTCCACCTCAAATCTGGAAACAACAAGGCACCTCCCTATGGTAAATAGTCTCAGTGACTTCCCTCTACACTTTCCAAGCACTTACCTTATAGCCGCCCCTTTGTGGGGAAAACTGGTTCTTCATGCAAGAAACTGGCAACTTATAACCCAGGACAAATGGGTTTTAAATATAGTAACCCAGGGATACAGATTTCATTTCCACACATTGCCAATTCCAAACAGATGGCCAGATTTGCCCGCTAATGAGTGGGAAGAGGCCCAGAAACAAGTACTGTCCCTCATGAACATGGGGGCTATTCAACCAGTACCAGAAGAGGAAAAGGGACAAGGTTTATATTCAAGACTTTTTCTGGTACCCAGAAAAGAAATCATGGTGTCCAATTCTGGACTTATGTACTCTAAACACATTTCTGGACATTCCAAAATTCAAGATGCTGAGTCTTCAGTTACTTCCTATGCTAGGCAAAGATGCCTGGTTGGTAAGTCTAGACTTAAAAGAGGCTTACCTGCATATCCCAATCAGAGAATCTTACAGAAGATACCTCCGGTTCAAAGCAGGCTACATGCATTACAAGTTCTTTGCACTGCCCTTTGGCTTATCTACTGCACCCAGAGTCTTCACAAAGTGCCTGGCTCCAGTAATTGCATTTTTTTAGACAAAGAAATATTCAAATATATCCATACCTGGACGATTGTCTAATTCAGGCAAAAAACAAGGACATTCTTCTAAAGCATCTGGCATTTGTAAAAAGGGTTCTAACGTGTCTATGGTACACCATAAACGAAAATAAATCACAACTAGTACCCTCTCAAAAACTTACATTCCTGGGTGCAAGCTTGAATACAACTGCCCAGATGGCTTACCTTATGCCAGAAAAGCAAATTCATTTGGTAACTTACTTCAAATAGGTGGCCACAAAATCCCTGCTAACTGCAAGACAAATTCTGCAAGCCTTGGGGTTCATGTCCTTCTAATTCCATATGCAAGACTGCATATCAGGAAACTTCAGTGGTACATAAAAAGTTTATGGAGTCAACATTGTCACAGCCTGGAAACAGCGATTCATATCATACCTTGCCTGAAACTAGAGTTCCTATGGTGGGCAGAGACATGTCACCAAAACAAGGGACTGCCATTCACTCCACCTCCTGCCGCCCAAACCCTAACCACAGAAGCATCAGACTATGCTTGGGGGCTTATCTGGCAGGGAAGTGCATTCAGGGCAAATGGAGACCAAATCAAATGTACCTTCATATCAATCAGAAAGAGATGCTAGCTGTACAGAATGCTCTGACAGCCTTCGAGGACTACCTTCATCCAGGACAATTACTGATAAAGACAGACAACACCACAGTTATGTGGTACAAAAACAAGCAGGGGGGTACACACTCCTACCCCCTTTGCAGACTAGCCATGGCATTGTGGAACATGGCATTGACCTACCAAATACAACTACAAGCTCAATTCCTGCTAGGAAAGCTGAATACTCTGGCAGACGAACTATACAGAAATCACATGGACCCACACGAATGGTAACTGGAACCACGGATTTTCAACATGTTGCCATGAAAATGCGGGAGCCCAGACATAGATCTTTGTGTCTCACCCCAGAATTATCAGTTGGATAAATTCTACACAAGAACTCATCACAAAAAAGCCTGGAAAGTGGATGCTCTATCATTCAGCTGGAAAAACCTTTCAGCCTCTGCTCTCCAAAGTTCTACTAAAAGTCAAACAGGACAAACCAAAAATTATTCTGATTGCTCCAGACTGGCCTCGCCAACACTGGTATCCACTCCTGCGCAATGTGTCACACCTTCCAGTGTGGCACCTGCCTCAGACACCTTACTTACTGTCTCAGCAACTACGCTGTGATACTAGAGAGATACGCATTAACACAAGGCGCTATATGCTTTACTGTGCATTTTTATTTCCACTGCTGTATTTGTGGGATATTGACATCATCAGACTTGCCAAAGAGGAATTTACCTCTTTTAATGTGTTTTCCCAGTCTCCAAAAAGGGCACTCCTCTCAAAGGAAGTCACACACACACATACACCCCCACAGCAATTGCAGGATTCAAACCCTTACTTAACTACGTTATAATACTGAAAATTTATGCATTAACACAACTCGCTATATGCTTTATTGTGTGTTTTTATTTCCACTGCTGTATTTGTGGGATACTGACATCATCAGACTTTCCAAAGAGGAATTTACCTCTTTTAATGTGTTTTCCCAGTCTCCAAAAAGGGCACTCCTCTCAAAGGAAATAACACGCACACACTCACTCAGCAATTGCCGGATTCAAACCCCTACTTAAATATATTATGATACAAGAAAAGTACGCATTAACACAACAAGCTATATATTTTACTGAGGATTTCTTTTTCCACTGCTATATTTGTGAGACACTGACATCATCAGATTTGCCAAAGTGGAATCTAATTCTTTTCATGTGTTCCTAGTCACCAAAAAGAGCACTCCTTTCAAAGGAAATCATACACAGACACACACCCACACTCACTCAGCAATTGCAGGATTCAAATCCCTACCTAACTATGTTATAATACTAGAGAGATACACATTAACACAACGCGCTATATGCTTTATTGGATGTTTTCATTTCCACTGCTGTATTTGTGGGATATTGACATCATCAGACTTGCCAAAGAGGAATTTACCTCTTTTAATGTGTTTTCCCAGTCTCCTAAATGGGCACTTCTCTCAAATGAAATCATACACACACCCCCACACACACACTCATTCAGCAATTACAAAATTCAAACCCCTACCTACCTATGTCATGATACTAGAGAGACACACATAAACACGATGCACTATATGCTTTACAGAAGAATTTCCACTGGTGTGTTTGTGGGATACTGACATCATCAGACTTGCCAAAGTGGAATCTAATTCTTTTAATGTGTTCTTAGTCTCCAAAATGGGCACTCCTCTCTAAATGAGTCACACACATACACCCCCACAGCAATTACAGGATTCAAACCCCTACCTAACTGTGTTACGATACTAGAGCGATATGCATTAACGCAACACACTATATGTTTTACAGAAGAATTTCCGCTGCTTTATTTGTGGGTTACTGACATCATCAGACTTGCCAAAGTGGAATCTCATTCTTTTAATGTGTTCCTAGTCTCCAAAAAGGGCACTCCTCTCCAAGGAGGACACACACATACACCCCCACAGCAATTGCAGGATTCAAACCCCTATCTAACTATGTTATCATACTTCAAAGATGCGCATTAACACAACATGCTACATGCTTTATTTGGCGGTTTTATTTACACTGCTGTATTTGTAGGATGCTGACATCATCATTCTTGCCAAAGAGGAATTTACCTCTTTTAATGTGTTTTTGCAGCCTCCAAAAAGGGCACTCCTCTTAAAGGAAATCACATACACCCCCACACAGACTCAGCAATTGCAGGATTTAAACCCCTATCTAACTATGATATGATACTAAAGAGATACACATTAACACAATGTGTTATATGCTTTAATGGAAATTCAGTTTCCATTGCTGTATTTGTGGGATACTGACATCATCAGACTTGCCAAAGTGGAATCTAATTATTTTAATGAGTTCCTAGTCTCCAAAAAGGGCATTCCTCTCAGAAAAAGTCACACACGTTCACATACACTCCCACAGCAATTGCAGGATTCAAACCCCTACCTATGTTATAATACTAAAACGATACACATTAACACAAAGAGCTATATGCTTTATTGGGTGTTTCTCTTTCCACTGCTGTATTTGTGGGATACTGACATCATCAGACTTGCCGAAGAGGAATTTACCTCTTATAATGTGTTTTCCCAGTCTCCAAAAAGGGCACTCCTCTGTAAGAAAATTATACACACTCAGCAATTGCAGGATTCAAACCCCTACCTAACTATATTATGATATTAGAGAGATACGCATTAACACAATGCACTATTTGCTTCCATTTCCACTGCTGTATTTGTGGGATACTGACATCATCAGACTTGCCAAAGAGGAATTTACCTCTTTTAATGTGTTTTCCCAGTCTTCAAAAAGGGCACTCCTCTCAAAGGAAATCACACGCACACTCAGTAATTGTACGATTCAAATCCCTATCTAACTATGTTATAATAGTAGAAAGATACACGCTAACGCAATATATGCTTTACTGGGTGTTTTCATTTTCACTGCTGTATTTATGGGATAGTGACATCATCAGACTTGCCATAGAGGAATTTACCTCTTTTAATGTGTTTTTCCAAGTCTCGAAAAAGGGCACTTCTCTTAAATGAAATTACACACGCACTGAACAATTGCAGCACTCAAACCCTTTCCTAACTATGTTATGATTTTAATGAGATTCCCATTAAAACAATGCACTATCTGCTTTACTGGGGAATTCTGTTTCCACTGCTGTATTTGAGGGATACTGACATCATCAGACTTGCCAAAGAGGAATTTACCTATTTTAATGTGGTTTCCCAGTCTCCAAAAAGGGCACTCTTCTCAAAGGAAATCATACACACAGTTAGCAATTGCAGGATTCAAACCCCTACTTAACTATGTTATGATACTAAAGAGGTATACATTAAGACAATGCAGTAAATGCTTTATTGAGGAATTTTCACTGCTGTATTTGTGGGATACTGACATCATCAGACTTGCCAAAGAGGAATTTACCTCTTTTAATGTGTTCCTAGTCTCAAAAAAAGAGCACTCCTCTCAAAAGAAATCACACGCACACAGCAATTGCAGGATACAAACCCTTGCCTAACTATGTTATGATACTAGAAAAATACACATTAACACGACACGCTACATGCTTTACTGGGTGTTTGCATTTCCTCTGCTGTATTTGTGGGATACTGACATCATCAGACTTGCCAAAGTGGAATCTAATTCTTTTAATGTGTTATAATACTAGAAAGATACGTGTTAACAGAATGTGGTATATGCTTTGGTGGGTGTTTTTATTTCCACTGACATCATCAGACTTGCCAAAGCGGAATTTACCTCTTTTAATGTGTTTTCCCAGTCTCCAAAAAGGGCACTCCTTTCAAAAGAAATCATACACACAGCAATTGCAGGATTCAAACCCTTATCTAACTATGTTATGATAGTAGAAAAATACACATTAACACAACGCACTAGATGCTTTACTGGGTGTTTGTATTTCCACTGCTTTATTTGTGGGATACTGACATCAGACTTACCAAAGTGGAATCTAATTCTTTTAATGTGTTCCTAGTCTCCAAAAACGGCATTCCTCTCAAAGGAAATCACACACACTCTCTGCAATTGCAGGATTCAAACCCCTACCTAACTATGTTATAATACTCAAAAGATACACGGTAACACAACGCTCTATATGCTTTACGGAGGGACTTTCATTTCCACTGCTGTATTTGTGGGATACTGATTACATCAGATTTGCCAAAGAGGAATTTACATCTTTTAATGTGTTTTCCCAGTCTCCAAAAAGGGCACTTCTCTCAAAGGAAATGACACACACACTTCATAATTACAGGATTCAAACCCTTACCTAACTATGCTATGATATTAGAGAGATAAGCATTACCACAACGCGCTATGTGCTTTATTGGGGTGTCCAATTTCCACTGCTGTATTTGTGGGATACTGACACCATCAGACTTGCCAAAGTGGAATCTAATTATTTTAATATGTTCCTAGTCTCCAAAAAGGGCACTCTTCTCAAAGGAAGTCACACACACAAAGCAATTGCAGGATTCAAACTCCTACGTAACTATTTTATAATACTAGAAAGATACACGTTAATACAACACGCTATATGCTTGATTGGGTGTTTTCATTTCCACTGCTGTATTTGTGGGATACTGACATCATCAGACTTGCCAAAGAGGAACCTCTTTTAATGTGTTTTCCCAGTCTCCAAAAAGGACACTCCTCTCAAAGGAAATCACACACACACTCAGCAATTGGAGGATCCAAATCCCTACCTAACTATGTTATAATATTAGAAAGATACACATTAACACAACACGCTCTATGCTTTACTGGGTGCTTTTTTTTCCACTGCTGTATTTGTGGGATACTGACATCATCAGACTTGCCAAAGAGGAATTTACCTCTTTTGATGTGTTTTCCCAGTCTCCAAAAAGGGCACTCTTCTCTAATCTCACACACACTCAATTGGAAGATTCAAACCCCTACCTAACTATGTTGTAATACTAAAAAGATGCATGTTAATATAATGCGCTATATGCTTTATGGGGTGTTTACATTTCCACTGGTGTATTTGTGGGATACTGACATCATCAGACTTGCCAAAGAGGAATTTACCTCTTTTAATATGTTTTCCCTGTCTTCAAAATGGGCACTCCACTCAAAAGAAAACACACACATACACCCCCTCAGCAATTGCAGGATTCAAACCCCTACCTAACTATGTTATGACATTAGAGAAATATGCATTAACACAATGTGCTATACACTGTAGTGGGGAATTTGGTTTCCACTGCGGTATTTGTGAGACACTGACATCATCAGACTTGCCTAAGTGGAATCTAATTCTTTTAATGTGTTCCTAGTCTCCAAAAATGGCACCCTTCTCAAAGGAAACCACACACACACACACACACACACACACACACACACATACACATAGCAATTGCAGGATTCAAACCTCTACCTATCTATATTTATGACACTAAAAGACACGCATTAACACAATCA
>NC_056750.1:687877348-688009197 GCF_019279795.1 Protopterus annectens
AGTTGTGCTGCTGATGGCAAAGTATCAGTGCATTCATAAACATATCTTCAGGTGGTAAACTTAGAATGGGAATTAGAAGTAGTCTATACAGCTCTGTGCAGACTTTTTCACAAATAAGCAGTGTACACATACAACCATGTGTGAATCTGATGGAATACAGAACAGGTATGTGGTATGGTCATGTTTCAGGTGAGATGATTTACACATTAGTCATAAGAGTAGCAGTTCTTCAGTCCTTATCTGTATGCTGCAGGTGTATTATGGCACTCAAGGGAATAAGCAAGTTATTGCTGATGGAAGCAGGTTAGAATCAAGCAGGTTTATTTGATGTCAGAGAAAGGGTGGAAGAGATGAAGAGTTTGTGACAGAAACACACATACAGGCAAAATACAAGATTAGTTTATGTTTCATTCCTGCACAAATTTATGTTGTGTTACTGTTTGCGTTACATCCTAATTATTCAGCTAAGATCTTTACAAGACAGCCTTCACAATAGGGAGCAAGCATATTCATAGAACAGCTGGATAATGTGCATTAAGAAAGTCTGTAGTCAACAGTTAAGACCACAGGAGTCATAAACATTCAAAAATACTATTGCATATGTCTGGATACAACCCTTGACAGTATTTCAAGACAAGTCTTTTGACCTGAGTATTATCTAAGCTCACCACATAGTTTCAATTAGACAACAGACTTCAGAAAAGGAGACTCAATGTTCCTTAAATTTTTGTTACTGAAAATGAACTACTTAAGATTATATTTGCCTTTCACTTGCTGCATAGGCACATCCTTGTACAATCAGTTAAAGCCAAAAAAAGAGTAAATCTTACCATCATTCTCGGATAAGTTATATAGGCAAAAATCATGTTCCCGCCCTCAAATATAAAGCATGCATTCACACTAAGCAAATATTTCCAGTACGGGGACTTCAGTCATTCTAAAGCCATTTTTATTTATCCCAAAGTGCAAAACAATTCTAAGTTTCAAAAGGAACAAAATGAAATAAGAGACAAAAGCTTCTGGTTTCTGAGCCCAGTCTCTGAAATTCTCTTTAAGAAGGCACACCTTTATCATTTTAGAACTGAGGGAAAACTATAATAATTTCTTCACAGAAATGATGCATGTAGTATAGGAAGCCATTTTCTGAGTAGAATGATCTCTGCTGTAGGTGTATAACATGGATATTAATTTTCTTAAACATGCATGCATGCATAAATAGCATGCACAATCTTCAATGAATTACCGTACATATTGGGCAGATTAATCAGGGTATCACTTTTGCATGTCACATGGCCTTTGTCATAAAGGCCTAGTTCAAAAATCCATTTAAGAAATTAATCAATAATAAAAATAATATGGCAGAATAAAGAATATAGATGATGTCCAAGCCATCGAAGAGTGTATCAACACATTAGCTTTGGTAAGTGGTATAAGGAGTTCAGCCACCAAGGAGTAGTGTGTGCCAACAATTTGTCAGTACACTACATGATGCTTCTGTATACCAGAAAAAGACTTGATTATATACTTGAGCACAGCCTAACACAGTGCCAAATACATTCGGCAAATACTTCAAGTAGTAGTGCAACTTTAATTATTTCATCTTATGCATGTGCCAGCAGCGGAGGGCATGGTGGCTAAGGAATCTTCTGAGAAACTGACTGCAATTGGTCCTCATGAAAGGCATAGGTGCATGTAATATTTTATATCATTAGGAAATAGGTGCTAGATGGTCTACCACTATGAATCATGGCAAGGCAAACAGAATAAAATTTCTAAACTGAAAATACCCACCAAGGGAAAATGCTCCATAGCCAAAAAAGTGAAGAGTAACTGTGATAAATATAAAAGCTCAGGAGCAACCCAGCACAGGATCAAAAGTTCAGCATATATCTATGCACTCGAAATACAGTCTCTAACAGTGACAATATTCGATCGTACTCCAATAGCAGCTAGATAAAATCCAGAGGCAAAGTAAAAATAAAATCCTTTTATTCCAGACACGTGAAAGTAAGCGCTTTCGCCAAGAGGCTTTGTCAAACCTTAAACAGAGTGCAAAAGCAAAGTTCAGCAAGAAAAGAACACTGTCAGGGTAAGGTATCACCTCCCAAAAAAAGCACAAATCCAAAATCAGAAGAGGATTTAGGATTGGAAGAGTGTAAAAGCAACTACTACCATATAGCTAGCTGGTAATTAGATAATCGATACCAATCAAGTCAGCACTGCTCTTAAAGTCAAAAGCTAAGGCAGTCAAATGCATTCAAAATATATCATAATAAGCAAGCATATTAAAACATTGCATCCATAAGGAAAAAACTCAAAAATAAATAACTAAATAAAACAATTACCATGATTAAAAATATCTACATATTAACATAAAAAATATAGTAACTATATATCACAAAACATAATTTTAAAAACAATGGTGTATTAATCCCATGGTTTACTTAGCTACCAACTTCCTATGGTTTCAGGGCAATTTTGTCATTTAACCCTGGACTAACATGTGCTTTAAACTGAATTATTCATTTAACTTCCATTCTTTCTGTGTGATTCCTGACATCACCACCCCTGATACTAAAATGATTCATCTGAATCACCAGGAAGCAAAATGTATGCTCTGTCCCTGCTTCAAGAATATGTTTGGATAAGGCATTAGTATTGGAATGAATGCATATCTGGTATAGATGTTCTCTGATACGATCTTTGAGCCTCCTATCAGTTTTGCCTACATATATTTATCACAGAATAAATTTTCTGTAGAATTCTTTAACAATCCTAGGCTATGCAGGTGTGCACTAACTGGCCACACTGTATCTCAGACATTACCATACCCATGTAATCTAGAGGGCTGAGAAATGCAAAGTTAGCATCATTTGCACACAGAGGCACAAACACAGAATGCAGCATTACTAGCATAGGTGGTGTGTGGTAACCATGCATGAGACTATGAGATTGTTCAATGCAGGGATCACTTTTCACAGGTGTAAAGTCATACTAGTGAATATAATTGATGGTTGGCATATGCACACATGTACTTGGTTTCTATGACCTACAGCAATTATGGTATAAAATCAGGAAATGATTGTAGTAAACAAGAAAGTCAGCATATTTCCCATGTTCTTTCAGTACAATCTTTGGATTCCATGTTTTGTTGACTATTATGAGTGTGTTTATTACCTGGCTATGAGTAAACTGGACATTGTAGAGTCTGTGAGTTAAATGTTAATATATTAACATTGAACACATTTTACTTAACCTTGTTTTTTTGCATGCAAATGAGTGTGAAAAGCACGGGGTTAGGCTACCACAGTCTATCTAGTACTTAGTACAAATAAGTATGGCAAAAAGCTACTTCTTTAGTGCAGGTATAAACTCTCCCAGCCTTCATTTGTTTAATGTGTGACTCTGACTAAGTTACTTAACCAGACAGTGCTCCTAGGTCATCCTACAAGAGAAACACTTACATGCAGTGAGCTGTCCAAAGCTGTTAGCAAATATGTTGTGCACTTGTCTTTTGAATTTCCGAACACTTCACATAGATGCTAATTCATGCTTGATTTTCAAGGGAAGAAGTGTCTATTCCCATTTGACCATGATCCAGGTCTGACTATGAGCACAAACTTCCTGGATATGATCTTTACAAACATGGGAGAATGCTGCAACCCTTCCTCACTGGAAAGGTTGGGCCATAAAACCGTCTCGTATGTATTAAAAATAATGCTTGGATGTCCAGCCCTGGAACAGTTAGGAACTATCCTAAAGCTAACTTCTGACTATTAAATGAGTCCCTGGAAAATTCCAAGTGCCCAACAAACCACTGCCTATGTGGAATTGCTATCAAAAAACCTGTATAATCATGCTAATACAAGTCTGCATACATATGTCTGTACCTACCAGGAATAAGAATGGGGGGAAAAACAAGTTAACATGTTGGAATCCCTATATCAATAGGTTGTATAATAAAAGGAAGATAATCATGCCAAAATTAGGAAGTGCAGTGTCAAGCAATTCAATCTCTCCCTCATCATTCTAAACAAGCAACTCAGAGAACTAATAAAGTCTGTTAAAGCCAAATTTGGGGATAAAAGAGCCTTCTAGCCTGAGGACAATCTCAAGGCTTCCTCCAGTTAAATGTACAACCTCAAAGGCAGTGCATAGATATGCACTAAACTAATTCTGAATAGTAAACGTATGTATTAAAAATAATGCTTGGATGTCCAGCCCTGGAACAGTTAGGAACTATCCTAAAGCTAACTTCTGACTATTAAATGAGTCCCTGGAAAATTCCAAGTGCCCAACAAACCACTGCCTATGTGGAATTGCTATCAAAAAACCTGTATAATCATGCTAATACAAGTCTGCATACATATGTCTGTACCTACCAGGAATAAGAATGGGGAAAAAACAAGTTAACATGTTGGAATCCCTATATCAATAGGTTGTATAATAAAAGGAAGATAATCATGCCAAAATTAGGAAGTGCAGTGTCAAGCAATTCAATCTCTCCCTCATCATTCTAAACAAGCAACTCAGAGAACTAATAAAGTCTGTTAAAGCCAAATTTGAAGATAAAAGAGCATTCTAGCCTGAGGACAATCTCAAGGCTTCCTCCAGCTAAATCTACAACCTCAAAGGCAGTGCATAGATATGCACTAAACTAATTCTGAATAGGAAATCTACACTGAGCCTGAAGATATTGCAAATCCACTGGTCAACAAATTCAGCTCCAGGTTTTAGCCCTCACTTCCTGATACTCCTCAGGGAACACCAATAGACATATCCCTTACTACTGGGAAAGCATGTAGGCAGTAATATTATCTTTAACCATGACAGTGTCTATGGTAGTAAGGAAATCATTCTATATTGCACAACGTATACCAAAGGATATGGCATCAGTAACGTCCCACCCCCCACTTTAACATTCTCACTCCGAGATCACACTAGAGTGAGGAAAAGAGAATATTCCCTTATCCACACCGTAGTAGATCTCCGCAACAGTCATCCCACATGACTCCCTCTAGCTGCAGGCATACTTCAGCGAAAGTGTTTTTTGGTAAAAGCACTTTCGTGGAAGTATGCCCGGCTGATAGTGATTCTGTGTTGTATATATTCACAGTGATATCAGAATTTAAAATCACAGGAAATATTTGAAATAACATTGAAGGAAAGGTTCAGACAAGTAAAGGATAAGAAAATTAGAGATGAACACAAGGTTAATCCATGAATTCTCAATAGAATACTACAACAATGTAACTGGCACCTGCTACAGACTCTAGCACTAGACCAGGCAGTCGACTTTTTCAATAGTACTTTTATAAATGTTATAAATACAATAGCTCCCGCTAAGAAACATAGAACCAAATCTAACTATGCACCTTGGCTAAATAGGTCCACAAAAGCCCTACTAAAAACCAGGGACAATGCCTGGAAGAACTGGAAAAAGAACAATTCTGGCCATAATAGACAAATATATCAACAACTTCGAAATCAGGTCAAAAAACAAAAAAAAAAATGGATAAACAAAACTACTTCCTTAATGTCCAAAACAAACATTCCAAAAACCCACAAAAATTCTGGCAAGCTATCAATTCCTTTCTAAAACACAGCAAAACTACCACCCCAGCCCCAAACACCAAGACTAACAATGACAGCATAGCTTCTCAATTTAATCACCACTTCACAGAATCTATTCTCACATTATCTACCCAACTATCTGACAATAATTCTACACTCGCGCCAACTACATATAACAAAGATTTATCCTCCTTTACACTTTCACCTGTACCAACCTCCATGGTAAAAAAAACTGCTATTAAAACTAAAACCTACCACCCTTGCAGCAGATGGTTTACTCATTAATTTCCTAAAATTAGTTGCAGAGTCCCTGGCTTACCCTGTTTCAGTTCTTATTAACCACTCCATACAAGAAGCTCAAATCCCCAAATTATGGAAAGTGTCATACATTATTCCTCTACACAAAAGTGGCAACTCCTACGAGCTATCAAACTACCACCCCATTGCTATCCTATCCCCCCCTTTCTAAGCTCCTAGAGAAACGTATTCACACACAAGTGATGCACTTCTTAATCTCACACAATCTTCTCTCCTCTACACAGCATGGCTTCTGCCCAAATCATAGTACAACTACTGCTCTTCTGTCCTTCACCAATCAGATTAACCAACTTAGAAACAACAATCACTTCGTATCAGCCATATTCCTAGATCTATCTAAGGCATTCGACATGGTCTCTCACAACCTACTTCTAGACACTAACTACAATGTCCTTTGCCCCCTCCACTACATCCTGGTTCAAAAACTATCTCTCTGATAGACAACTGGCAGTCAAATGGCAGGGTGTACCATCACCTTTACTACCAACTATTATTGGCTTTCCACAAGGATCAATACTAGGTCCACTACTATTCACAATTTTCACCAATAAACTACATATCTCCACTCTGCAAGCATCACTCATACAGTACGCAGATGACTCCACCTTAATCTGCTCAGCCCCATCCATAGTGACCCTTTAAAACCTTACCCAAGAATCCTTCTGTTCCATCGAGAAATGGATTACTGATATCCAACTTATTCTAAACCCCAACAAGACAAAATTACTTTTCTTTAACCCCAATAAATCCAGGACCATACCTACCTCCTTCACTATCACCTCCAAAAATGGCACAACAATCTCTCCCTCACCCCATACTAAGCTCCTCGGTGTAATAAGGATCTTCACTTTGATGTCCATCTCTCTCAAACCATTAAAAAGGTACATAAAAAGCTAGGAACTCTGTACAAACACAAACAGTTGCTATCAGATCAAGCACGAATCACCCTAGCCCAAACACACCTACTGTCTACTCTATTGTATGCTTCCCCAATACTAACCCACATCAGGAAAACAGACATGGACAAACTAGACTCATGTTACAACAAAATAGCAAAATTCACAAATAACTCCACATTTAGAAGCCATCACTGTCTTGCCCTAAAAGAGCTACAGTGGTTAGAACTCCCACAATTAATTAGTTATCACCAACTAGTCCTCACCTACAACATAGTAAAAATCCCCACAAAGCCCCAGCCTTAAATCAACTACTAAACCAATACATAACAAACCGTCACCTGCGGTCATCCAACAAAACCCTACTCTGTGTATCTAAACCTAACAATACTGCAGGAAAAGCTCTTTTCTCTTATTCCATCACCAAGAAAAGGAACAGCCTCCCCCAGAATATCACATCAGCTCCATCTATATTGCTATACAAAAAATTACTCAAGTCGCACCTCGCACAGTGCTGGCTATGTCCTTGCATCACTTAGATGCACCCCCCTCACACTTATTACCCAGTATTCTCACTCTTTACGATACCTACAATACTGTAATTAAATTACTCCCATGAGGAGCTTGTACACAAACCATTATCTTTTGTATTTATATATTATCTCTTGTGAAATACCTCTTTCACTGCATAAGGAAATAGGGAGTATTTCTCTCCAAAATACTCCTATCCAATTTCAACTATGTGTAAACTATGACTGCATAAGCTTGCATAGAACAAACTATTGCATATATAGATATATATATATATATATATATATATATATATATATATATATATATATATATATATTTTTTTTTAATTGCATTGTATTATATATCCTTTGTTTATATATATCATGATTGTTTATATATATCTACCACTGTATTTGTTTAATGTGGAGCTTTTCTCCCCGGGCCTCTACTGTAAATGGACCTTGCTCCAGTCGGACATTCCCTGTTAACAAATGTAAAATAAAAATAAAATAAATAAATAAATATGGCCATCTAGTGGGGGATTCTGGCTATACACACATACACACACACACACACACACACACACACACACACACACACACACACACACACACACACACACACACACACACACAGTAAACCACCATAATCAGGCACATACCCACACTAGGAACATTGTAGAGCATATGTTTGGGCTGCTCAAGTCACGGTTATGCTGCCTTGAGATATCTGGTGGAGCCCTGCAGTACTTTTCAGCTACATGTGCACACAAATTGTGTGCTATGCTACGCAATATGATCCTGTGGAAACAGCTGTGGCAGGAACATCACAGGGAAGGGGACACAGCCCCCCACCATTGCCAAGGTCCCCACAGGAACAGGGGGACTCACAGGAATCACCACCTCAGCCTGTCTCTGTAGGCAGATGTAGGCATGCCCAATATGCCCGGCCCTTGGCAACGAGGCAACATACAGCACATACTCAGGCACCCTAGGGACCCAGGGACTGAAACCTCTCTCCAACTCACACACACAGTGAAAAGGATGACACACACATCACACTATCTGTACCTTACCATGTATAAACTGTGTACTGCATTCATCTGAGTCAGCCCTGAAGCACTGTCCTCACAACTGCTGCAGGCCTAAGGTAAGTCACTTTTCTTACCAACTAATGAATGGAGTAGCATGTTGTGGTAGCATATCTATGGTATCACTGCATGTATGCAAAGGAATGGTGTGGCCTACTGGGATAGCAGCATACTGACAGCTGTTTGGGAGAACAGGACAAATGTCCAAAAATATTGACTTCCCTAGAATATGCAGTAGTCCCCTAGGTGACAAAAACCACTGCAGTATATGTAGGGGACTAACAAACTGTGAGGTCATAGATCACATGCATGGATGTCAATGTTAGAGTCCCATACACACCTCTCAGCCTCTCCCAGCAAGTCAGTTATACAAAGCCATAAAGAAATATGTGGCAAAGGACCACAAATAGAGACAATGATGAAATATTCCTATTACACACTTACAGAGTGATATCACAGCAGGTCTTATAGTTGCATTAACTCTCTGAATAGTAAGCAAACCTTTGGACAGTCTATGCAAATGTGTAGTTGAGAGGTATAGTAGGATTTGTACACACTGTCCAGAAGGCAATACTTATTACTGCAGGAAAACTGCACAATGGAGGGATAGGCCACAGATATGAACAATACAGAGGTCTGAGTAACCTACACAGTGCATACTACAACAGCAGGTTGTGAGAAGTTGGCTGCCATGTCACTATGTCAGTACTGACAACAAGTGGGCACCATCCATACCCATGAAATGACAGGGTGTCACAGAATGCCCACATGTATGCCTCATATATCTGTTCTGCTTGTCATAACATTGCATTTGCGTGAAACTATTGGCAGACCAATAAAGGTTGATGTGAAAACAGCAATGTCAGACAGTAGATATACAGATGTCATCCCCAAAAGTAATTGCAAGCTAATACAAACCCGCTCTACCAACCGTGTAAGTTTGGAAAAGCAATATTAAAAGCCTGCCATTGTCTGGGCCCATGTCTGACTGTTATATATGGGTCTGTCCAGATGTCCGTCTGTAAGAATCTGACAGCTATGACCAATCTGTAGCCTGACAATAACAGTGCAACACAAACCGTCTGAGGACCACAGTAGATCTATGGGGCACAATGGTGCAAAACCCTCTAAATGGGTACATCCAGAGGTGTGAGGTCTGTAACACTGTGTGTAATGTTACAACTTCTACCCCACTCACACCATAAATACAAATACATAACAGCAGCAACTGTGGACAAAGGCCATGACTGCACTACAGAAGGACAAAGAGAGACATATAAAGGGAGGAGAACCACCAGCCAGACAAAGATAGAATGTGCACACCAGAACATTTTATGCTGTACCCTAGTTCCCTGCAATGTATGGGGTCAGTAAACAAATGTCTATCAGTGCTCCCTGATGTAACTCTATACTGATCTGCCACTCAAATACCAGGAAACAACGGTGCTATGTAGAATATGCCACACATATTATTGAAAACTTTGCTCAGTCCAATTCCCTCTGTACCCACACCAAGATATGACTCAGTTAATAAGGATAACACAAAGCCAGGAGATTTCTCACACAGTATATCACTGAGGTGCTGGACTATTTACACAGCTTCATCAGCCATTCAGCTTTAGCACACAAAATTCTAGACCAGACTTCAGCTACCTCTGGAATGGAGTCCAGCTCTTACTATTGAATGTCTTACTGGGCATGCTCCTACATTTGTATACAACTCTATTGTCCAGATATGTCTTTTCATTCAGACAGCTAGGTACACCTTAACTGTGTCTCCTCATCCCCATCAGACAGTATTACCTGCAGATACCTGGAGGTGACACATATGTCCAGTGATGACATTTTTCCCCTAATGTTAACTGACTGCAATGCATGATATATTTACAAAAGCATTCATTATTTTCCCAGGAGATATGGTGTAGTGGTACATTGCTCTGAGTCAACTGCCCAGGTTTCTGGGTTCAAGAGCTAGCAGTGATAATTTGTTTTCCCTAATGTAAAATGACTGTAATATTTACAAAAGCATTGTTAATTCCGGTAGTTGATTTGGCATTGTGATGTGTTGCTCTGACTCTAATGCATGGCGTCCTGGGTTCAATGCCTGCCAGTAGGGACTTTTGTTTTCACTAATGTTAAATGAGTGTAATGCATGATATATTTTCAAAAGCATTTGCAATTTTCACGGAAGATATGGTGTAGTGGTACATTTCTCTGATTTGAGTTCACGGGATTCTGGATTCAAACCTTAGCAGTGATGACTTTTTTTTTTTCCCCCTAAAGCTAAATGACTGTGATGCATGATATATTTACAAAAGCAATGCTAATTCCCGTAGTTGATTTGGCATTGTGATGTGTTGCTTTGACTCTAATGCATAGCATCCTGGGTTCAATACCTGCCGGTAGGGACTTTTGTTTTCAGTAATGTTAAATGACTGTAATGCATGATATATTTTCAAAAGCATTTGCAATTTTCACGGAAGATATGTTGTAGTGGTACATTTCTCTGATTTGAGTTCACAAGATTCTGGGTTCAAACCTTAGCAGTGATGACTTTTTTTTTCCCACTAAAGCTAAATGACTGTGATGCATGATATATTTACAAAAGCAATGCTAATTCCCGTAGTTGATTTGGCATTGTGATGTGTTGCTTTGACTCTAATGCATAGCATCCTGGGTTCAATACCTGCTGGTAGGGACTTTTGTTTTCAGTAATGTTAAATGACTGTAATGCATGATATATTTTCAAAAGCATTTGCAATTTTCACGGAAGATATGGTGTAGTGGTACATTTCTCTGATTTGAGTTCACAGGATTCTGGGTTCAAACCTTAGCAGTGATGACTTTTTTTTTTTCCCCCTAAAGCTAAATGACTGTGATGCATGATATATTTACAAAAGCAATGCTAATTCCCGTAGTTGATTTGGCATTGTGATGTGTTGCGTTGACTCTAATGCATAGCATCCTGGGTTCAATACCTGCCGGTAGGGACTTTTGTTTTCAGTAATGTTAAATGACTGTAATGCATGATATATTTTCAAAAGTATTTGCAATTTTCACGGAAGATATGGTGTAGTGGTGCATCTCTCTGATTTGAGTTCACAGGATTCTGGGTTCAAACCTTAGCAGTGATGACTTTTTTTTTTTTCCCCCTAAAGCTAAATGACTGTGATGCATGATATATTTACAAAAGCAATGCTAATTCCCGTAGTTGATTTGGCATTGTGATGTGTTGCGTTGACTCTAATGCATAGCATCCTGGGTTCAATACCTGCCGGTAGGGACTTTTGTTTTCAGTAATGTTAAATGACTGTAATGCATGATATATTTACAAAAGCATGAGAAATTCTCACAGCAAATTTGGTGCATTGGTATCTTTCTATGACTGTAGTGCACCTTGTTCTGGGTTTGAAACCTGCTAGGGCTGGTTATTTTGTTGCTGGGAAGCTAGCTAGAGTGATTAAAGCAGTTTTAAGCAAGTTTAAGTGGGTTTGCGTCATTTTGCATGATGTTAAGTGGTGCCAAGAGATGCATAGCTTTGCTTAGCAGTGCCTACTCCCACTAAAACCCGTGTCAATTCCAAAAAAAAAAAAAAGAGGTGATAGGAAAGTGATGAAACAGGAACAAGCAGGGGAAATACATTATGAAAGGCAGCTAGGGATGTGCACGACAGGTGTAGGAAAGGACCATAGCTCTCATCTGTGAATAATGTGGACAATTTGGAGCCTCATATACCACAGGGAGGTGTGTGGGGGACATACATTTGTTGCTTAATTGATGGGATGATTGATTCATGGAAGAGTACATGAGGCAAAATGGAGTGCTATGTATTGGACAAGATTATTTTTGTGGGAACATATGCCCCTTTTTATCTAAGGTGAGAGTGGGATGTTGAGGAAGGGTTGTAGGTACATTTGGGGAGGTAAGTTGGGTAGGAGAGGTTGCTTTTGCAGACAAACAAGACAGCAGATGGGGCAGTGTATGACACATGAGGAAGATAAACACCTTGGATGAGGAGGGTGGTTGGGAATTGGAGGGCCAGATGCCCCCAAATGGAAACAGAGGGACTAAAGTCCCCACCCATAGGCAGTCACCACTGCCCCTTCATGGCCCCAAACGTGGCTCTGCTGGGGGCTGAATGACGGGTTCAGCCTGCCTTTCAAGGGGCACCATTCTGCCCTCAATCTGGTGCAGGCTTACATCCAAGTGCCTCTGGATGACCCTGTGCACCATACCTTGGTGACACCTCGGAACTGGTGTCAGGTGACACCTCAGAACTGATATCAGGTGACAGAGTCCTCTCTGTGTCCATTCCCAGGGGGGTTGGCCCCATCCCCTGATACGGTTCTATCTGAGTGTGGTGCAGGACCAGTGGAGGAGGCAGTTCGATGTTGGGTCAAAAATGTGTTTGGACTTGGCGCTGCATCCAAATGAGGCAGGACAAGCGAATCCGCTGGGATCTGCCTACCAAACATGCTATGGTGTTAAGGTTTTTCAAGGTGTACTGGTTAGTCATGAGCAAAATATTTCAACATTAGTTATAACAGCATGCATGGGTGTTCCAGTTAACCCAGAACAATAGAATTGGGGAAATTGCACGGCAAACAGCACACATGCAAAAATAGAATAACAGTCATTATTCTACAGCATGCCAGTAACATTTATGGCAACAGGCCAACAGCAATGGAAATTCAACAAGGTATGTTAGCATTGAACCATTTAAATATATGGACAGTAATAGGACAAATGTCCCAATATTAGGTTTTGAGAACAGCATACCCTTAGTATATGAATAATACTTATTCATGCAGATAAGGGGTGGGGGGAGTGAAAAACAGTCCATTACCAGCCATATAGACTTATATTTTTCTATCATTTAGGAAACTGCTGATTTGGCATAGTGGTATGTTGCTCTGAGTATAGTGCATAGGTTCCTAGGTTCAAGTCTTGCCAGTGACATGCATGGTGGTAACAACAGTTTATTCTAGCAAGTTTCCAAAATTCTACAAGCAATTTTTAAAATGTGTTCCTGGTTTTTAACCTTTTGCACCCCCAAAAAAACTAAACTTGAAAATAAGTGTAAGAAGCTGTGCCTATGGCTTACAATACTGTCATTCTATTTATAGTGTGGGTGTGGAACTAGACTTTTATGATGGAAATGTTCTGAATTGGACAGTTTTGTCATTATTGGTTCTTGCATTTTGTTTCATTGCCTACAGTACAGCCTACTGGAAAAATGTTCAAACAATAAATTTAAAATGCGCCCTAACAAGTGTGTTGTATTATACATATTATACAAGGAATATAACTTAAAGTCAGGAAGGTGCATCAAAGAAAAGAAAATAAAAGAACACATATATGTTTCTTGTTTTGTGTGCAAGGGGCGATGATTTGCCAAGTCTATTTTCATTGAGACAGTATTGCTTTGTTTAGCAGATATCAAAATAAAATCCAAATAATTATTGTAGCAGTAAAGCAGTATGCACACATTAGTGTTTATGGTAAATGAGGCAAAATCCCCAGGTATTGGGACATTGGAATGGCTGCAGGAGGTCAGTGGTGCCATATTTTGGTTGTCTGTTCTTCAGTTTGCATTAGAAAGTTGATATCCCACAATTCCATTGGGGTGGGCGGGGTTACGTAATTATGTATAGAAATTAGATGTTAATCAGCGTACAGATTTGTACCTATTTTTCATGGGCCTTGTCAAGATTTTTGATGTTTTCCAGGATGGCAGGTATGAGGCAAACAGCATGCAATGGATATTTTTGAATAATTGGAAAAATGTTTTGTAAGTCATTTATGTTCATATGTGTTTATGTATTTTTTTTAAATAATAACACAAACAAAATGGACAGCATAGAGATTAAAATAGAAAAGATGTGGATGGTTAAATGGGGGGTGCAATGGCATAAAAAAGTAACATTGCAACCATTTAATGCTACTTTATTGTTTGGAATACTGAAAACCTCAGTCCCTGCTTTCATGAAATGATATTCTCTATAATAAATACAACTTCCTATGGTTACAGCTATTATGACCATTGCTAGCAATGAAGGATGTATATAAATTCACCAACCTCACATAATTATTTCACAGATTGTAAGTTTGTAGGCCACTATTACACCTCACCTACAGCCATAAATCAGAGTCACAAATAATACTTCAAATGCAACAACTAACTTCTCTACAATAATATCTTGCTGTGTTTACATGGCAATCATTTAAAAGTTATTTGCTACACTACAATTTGTGACCAACCTTTTCAGTGTAAAATTGTTATCATACACATTATGGCTAGAGAGGGAAGTTACATGCTATTACCATGATGTGGGCCAATCCTATCCTTGAGTCAGTACAGTCTTTTGTATGTTATGATGTCTCATTGTTACTTATGCATCTCCTTAGTTGTAATTGTGTACAAATGGTTTCTCCCTATCTTCAGAAATTGAAATAAAATTGCCCTGGCTCTTTAATATTGTGATATGGGATGTATCTTTCTAATGAAAAGAGTGGCCAACCTATGCATGTTCGAGTATTCGGCTTTTGAGCATGAAAAGCAGTCCCGCAGAGTTCTGCCTTTTAATCAGTATCATGGTGCATGGCACCTTCTTTCAACCAGCATTGTCATCCACTGCTGCTCGTTCCTACTACTTTCACTCCTCATTTGCCTTAGCTGCACCTGCCTGCGGTGCTAGGAACTACAGTTTCTGGCCACTACCAACGACAAAGTACAGTTGTGTACACTTACCATAAATGTAGATGTTCGAGTGTATTCAATGTTGCAGTCATTACATTTGGGGTAATCTGCTGGCAGGTTGCCCTCAGTCAGCTTGATTAGCAAAGTATTGGGTCCTGCGTCAGTTGCTGTCCCTTCTTCTATAACGTCAGGTCATCAGGGGTATAAAACATGCAGCCAATACATCAGTTTTTCTTGCCCCAGATGTCAGGTGCCCCCAAAATGGGGAGCAAAATATATAGATATATATATAATTAAAACCACAAGAAATATACCTCCAAACACAAGCAAATACACCAAAAAGGCTTTTAAGCATAGTAAAAAAAGTAGAGGTATAGTAAGAGAAAAAGCAGGGGGCTGGAGGGAGGGTAACCAAGACTGCAACAGTGAATGCACTCGGACATCTACATTTATGGTAAGTGTACACAACTGTACTATGTTCTTCATGTTTCACTGTTGCAGTCATTACATTTGGGTAGATTCCCAAAGCTATGGTTGGGAGGATGGATTTATACAGCATTAGGACCAGCTATTAGGCCCTGCAGGACAGCAGTGGCAAAGCCAGCTCTAGATTTAGAGAAGAAAGGCAAATGGTAATGTTTGGTGAACCAAAGAGACGGTCCTGTTTTAAAGGAGCATCCAACAACTTTGCTTTAACATGATCAGGCAGCGTTTGCTCTTTGAGCCAAGCATGCCTTCTTAGCACAGACCCAGTTACAGCAGCCCTGCAAGAGGCCTCAAAAGAATCAAAACCACATTGTAAAGTATGTTTTCCAACTTGTTCAGCTGAATGCAATAAATCCTGTAAATCCTTATTTTCCACACAGTCAGCAATTAACATAATTTTCTGTTTAAACCAACCCATAATATGCTGTTGGTATTTAAGCATATGAAATTGACAGTTTAAAGCTCTGATTGCCAAGGTTGCAGAAGTGAAAACCTTCTTCCCCATCTATCCAGCGCCCTGGAATCTCTATCTGAAAGGGTAGGAATTTTAGCAGTAGAGGCCTTAATGCCCTTGGGACCCTGAGAAATGGTTTCAGGATCTGCAATAGAATTCTTGAAAAGGAATTTGTCAGAATCAGGATCCCTGTAGTATCTGTCTGGCTTTCAAGAAGCTGGAGGCAGAGAATCAGGAGCCATACTAGCTTCTGAAAAAACATAATCAACAATGTCTAGAACAGGAGGCATCGCCAAAGACCTATGCTGAGGAAGAAGAAGAAAATCCCTAAGTCTCTTTTTAAATTCAGAGAAATCCTGACTTTCCCATTGTAAATGTTCCCTTAAGGTATGTAAAGTTTCTCCAAAAGCTAAATCCACAGGGGAGAAGCAGAAGGAGTGGAATCTTCTGCATCAGAGTCCTCATAAGTAGGTATAGACAAATCCTGTTCATTAGAAGAATCAGAAGAAATAGAATCCTGTTCAGAAGTTTCATAATCAATGTCTTGTGTAAGCCTCTTGGAAGAAGGAGGTTGACTACCCCTGATCAGAGTAATTAAACCTTCAGCCATTTTGATCATTTGTTTTTTAGACATAGGGACCTACACATGTGGCCCAGGTGTCAGTTTTTTACATTTTGGCCTTAGTTTTGAATATGGCATCGGTCTAATATACAAATCTGTAGGCCTGAAAACACCCTCAGAAGTCAGTGCCTGCACAGCGGCTCCGGACCCATCTAAGGTAGGGTCATCCGCGTGTTCCATAATTGAAGCATTTCGAGACTTTGAATGGGTCTCAGTAGAGGCCTACGAATAAAAAGTAGCAGGTATCAGGGGCTACAAAAGTGCCTCACTGAGTAGCGGCGAACTGGCGACTGGCTTAGGAGAAGCATTGTCATCAGTTGTGGACCTTGACGGCCTGTCTCTTTCTTTTTCTTTGCATTTTTTAGGTATTCTGGTAGTCGGATTGCTAACCGATGACATTTCTGGATAATTAAATCGTAAGCCAAAATATTTTGAAGCAAAAATATACCGACGTTTAATAGTGTGTTGATTAAATTTAGCACAAAACTGACAGCAAGGTATGTTATGATCAGGGCCTAGGCAAGGAATACAGTACAAATGAAAATCCTTATGAGGTATTTGCTTCCCACAAGTAATATAATTATTAACTTTTACTGACATCGGTAAGGAGCAAGAAAAAGTTTCCCCAAAGGAGTACTTAGCTTTTAGTTGAAGACTTCAGTTCTGAAACTCGAAAACGAAAATTTCAGGAGTCGGCCAACCGGCACTTGCGAACTGCTTCTGCTTCGGGCACCGCGGCAAGAAAGACTGATGTAATGGCATTGGCTGCATGTTTTATACCCCTGATGACCTGACAACATGGACGAAGGGACAGCAACTGACGAGGACCCAAGACTTTGTTAATCAGGCCGACTGAGGGCAACTTGCCAGCAGATTACCACAAATGTAATGACTGCAACAGTGAAACACGAAGAACATCCTCCTGTATCTGTTTTCTCATTATTGCTTTATGTAACATGTCACAATCTTCTAGAATTTTGGTCCAAATGACATTATCACTCTTCAGGGTTGTGCCAGATGTATTCATAAAGTGGAATTATGCCTTCAGCAGCCAAGGCGCATTCTGTAGGATATTTCTGGTTTGTGAGTTGGCATGGTTGTGACTGTTGAGTTATACGCATTTCTCACTGACATCATGAGCCAAGGGTTAAAGGAATATATGGCACCCTCACTTGATGCTCTCTGGGAAATTACCCCTGGCAAACAGTTGCTAAAGGTCACGGGTCTATATTATAAGTTCGAAGTTTGAAAACTTCAAATCTCATATGATCAAAATCATATGAGTGAAGTTTTCAAGCATCAAATGTTACAACGGAGATCACCATAGGGAATATTTTGCTTCAATATAGTGCGATCTCGGAGTTGGTATATTTAAGTATCGGGGGTGTGGGGGTGCAGGGGAGCTTGAGTGCTCAGGTAGGTTTTCTATTTTTAGTTTGTTTATATTTTATGTTCGATGTTTGAAAAATTTGCTCATATGGAGTCATTCATATGAGATTCTAAGTTTTCAGATTTTGAACATATAATATAGATCCAAGGTCACATGAGAGCCATAGGTGGGGGTGCTGAAAAATTGCTGGCTATCCTGTGCACACAATGTAGATGATAACCTGTGCATTACTCACCACCTGACAGTTGATAAATTGACAGTTTTTGTGATTCATGTACCTACTTCCCAGTTCAGCAGGTGCTATCTTTATTTCAGTGTGGCTATAGGCTATGGTTCCCAATACCTCCAGGCAATGGCCCATATGTAAAATATGCTTTATGATTCAATTCCCCAAGGAACATCAACTGAAATAAAGATCTTACTCTGGGATTTCATCTTAGAGTCTGACATGATGTTTAATCAGCAGCCTGTGCTGATGAAATTGAGAAAACAGTAATGTTTCTTACAAAAACAAGCTTAAACAGTATAGTGCTCTACACTACTACTGCTTCTATAGTAGGTGGAGACTTTGGGATACCACCTGACTGGAGGTAAGGCTGCTCCTCACCTGAGGAGTGAAGCAGAATGCTTATTGGTTTAGAAGCCTACAAACATTTGATATATTAAGGTCAGCTGGTAGAGGCATACTTTGAGTGAATAAAAGTGTGCTTGATTTTTTTCTACTATAATCCCAAGCTAAGTAAGTAGTTTATGTCTTGTGTTTTAGTTTGTTAGAATTTCTGCCTTTCTTTTCTAGGCTCTGAATAAAGTATTGTGTGTGAAGATAAGTTAACTTATACCACCGTTAAGAAATTTTGCTGTTTTTATGCTTTGCTTTCTGTTTGGATTTATTTGGCTTTTGATAACTCTTCATAGCTTTGAGTTTCTTTCCCAGTTTTAAAGAGTAACTAGCTTTTCAGAAGTTTATTTGCTGTTGGGTGTTTGTGGAATGTTAAATTCTCTCATTTCCATTTATAAGTTTTTCTTCTGAAATATGCATTTCTTTTTCTTCTCTTAAAATGTGTATTTTCCTTTCTGAATGGTATGGGACCTTCAAAAGATGATGATCTTGGCAACCATGCTAACAGGTAATATGCTCTGAAAACTCAATTCTAAGATGTTATCTGAAACCTGTGCATGACATGTTTTTAACTGAGAAAGAAATATGAATAAGTTTACTTGGAGTATGCAAGATTCCTTTAAAGATAGGTTATCATGGGAATTTGAATTGCCAAGATGTTGCTACTGCCTATAGGTAGTGTGAGTGTATGTATTCTGCAATAGTTGGTGCCCTGACGAGAGAAGATTTTGATAGCTTTTATCCATGTCCTACTAGGGCAGGAGGCTCTAGCTCCTACTCATGACCTTAAGTATAAGAATAGCATGAAATTTCACTGGTAGTTACTTCATCTTTACCATATGCCCTAAAAGCTGACTGTGCTTTCTAAAAGAATGCAGCAGATGCTTTCCTGTACTTTAGAAGGCAGCTTTGCCAATTATTCTCTTGAATAAATCTCTTGATGCAAGTGCCCGATTACAAATGTTCAACATTAATGTAGTAAAAAATCATGGTTTCTCTACTGCTCTTCATGAAGGGTGTTCATATTGTGCAAGAGTGTGTTTGTGTGCAAGTGACGTGCCAACTAAGTTAGGGCTAAAAAGTGAGCCATGCCCTGGTTTTAAATTTCTTAGAGTGCATGTGGCTTCAACTTCTGTTAAGTCACTTGTACAAAGGTATTGATTAACAAATAATACCACAAGTAGAGGACATTTTATACATTGTCTCCTTTTTCATTCCCTAGGCTGTTTTAGCAGCACACTATGGCTGATGTAAAACTATAGGAATGATTGTGGACAGAGTGCATACTGTTTCCTGCTACCCCTCAGGACAGATGGCCACTCCTCATGATGAAAGTCATGGAAGAGCAGTGTTGCAGTGTGTGACAGCATTTGCACACAGTCCTAGTCTAACTGCAGAGACATCAGGACTCAAACTGAATCACAAATCCCTGGACACAAATCAATGAACATTTAATTGGCCATGTATTGTAAAATAACATCCATACAAAAGCGTATATAAGGAAAATGTACACTAAAGAAAATCATGGATGCAAGCCATACTCCCTTCTTACTCTGTCTTGAACTCAACTGTGTATAAACTAGACAAAATGCCACACAGTGAAGCACTGTGAATATATCAACAGCACCACAAACATGACAGCCAATATACAGTTTTTGAACTATGAAACAGCTCCAGTAACTTTGATATGGTGATTCAGTGTAATTAACTAGAGTATACCTTAGTCATTGTGAATGTTTATGATGGTGCTGAAGTGAGGGTTGCCCACCTCATAGCCTTTTCTGGCTAGTGGTGAGCCACATGGTGTCATAGGACCATTTAATGATCTTTCTAGCTTAAGGAATACATATAGAGCTGCCCTGTTACCTTCATTCATAACCTTTCTTCTTTCTCTCAACTTTCCCTTTTTGCTGCTAGTAATGGCCTGAAGGCCAGTTTATTTTAAAAGCTGGAGGACATTTGTCCTGTCTCAGTCTCAGCCCTGCTTCTCCGGACGGGGGTTTTCTTCCCTTCCCCTGAAGGGGAAGCAGGGTTGACACTGAGGCCAAGGTCTGCGACTGGAGGGTAGACCTTGACACTTTTTGATTCGTCTTTTTTAGACGATTTTGGTTAACTTTGCCAGTACCCTCTAATAGGAGGTTCTGGTGGTTTGTATGCATCTTTCCACTACACTCTCTGTATTTGTTTTCCCTCACCATTCTAACATTTTGTGGTGGCCTACTTGGAAGAAAGGCAGATAATGCAATTGCCTGCATTGTACTAAATTGCCTAGAGGTAAAATCATTGTACCCCACCGGTTACTAGCAGGGAAATAACAAGTGTGTTCTAACATTACTTTTTAATTTCTCCAAGTGTTTTGCTTTCTAATACCATGACTGGACTGGACCCCATTCGTAAGTCAAAGTTCATGAAATTAGTATTCTTTAAATCTTTATTAGCCAGATGTGCACTTTGCAGCACCCACATTGTGCCCAGTAATGACTCCTGCATATCGGTAACAAAGTACGATTGTAAATTCTTTTTATAAGACTTGTTGCTCCTACTACTATTAGAATTGTTTGGGTATCCTTCTTCCACATTGTCCTCATTTCTGCCTGCAAATCCTGGTATTTTATGACTTTGTGTCTCTCTGTAGATAAGATGTTGTAGTCACCGTGTGTAGTAATTTCATTGATCAGTGTTACTTTTCAAGGACTACTATATCTGGTTTACTCATATCTATTTTATGAACTGATGGCAATGAGTGATCCCATGTGATTTAAACTTCATCATTTTCGATAATGCTTTGTGGCTCATGTTTCCAGTGTTTTTCATTACTTCATTAGCATAATGTTTGCACAATCCCCAATGCAACAGTTTTGCCACATTATTATGCCTTTCAGTATACAGTCCTTCTGCCATTAGTATATCACAACCAGCAAAAACATGTGTGACTGTTTCCAATTCTGATTTACAAAACCTACATTTGTCAGTTTCTTCTACATGTTCAGTGGACTTTGTAAACCAGGTGTACGGAGTCCACTATATAGTGCCACCAATTTTAACCTTTTGGTTTAAATTCACCTCTCCTTTAACCATTCCTGCATTCAATCTTGATTTAACATGAGGTTGTTTCAATTGTTTTCTGTACTTGCGATTATATTTATGCATTTTTCACATTTCTTGCTTCTCCTCTGTTCCTTCACCTTATACTTTTGTTTTGGCACATTCAGTTTCTGCCTGATTTTTATCTACTTCTGGCTTGATTTGAATTCCTGCTTGATGCCGATATGTTTCCGCTAAAGTAAGCAGGGACATCATCTTAGAGCAGATGTATTCTCCGAATGTTTCAAATCTTTCACTACATTTGTAATTATTTATTTAACATTTCTTTACTGGGAATGTCCGACTGGGAAGTACCCATTTTCAGCAGAGGCCTGGGGAGAAAAGCTCCACATAGAGAAAAAAAAATATGTGCAAGAATAGTTTGACAGCCTTATAGAAATTGTATTATGAACAAAAGATATTTACAAATCACATCAGGTAAAGCTTCACACAGTGAGAACAATACATTCAAAAGAAATAGTTGATATGGTAATAGTAATCCTAGACACAGTTTGACAATAAAATACATATTTTTAGTAACAGGAACAAAACTGACTATAATTCATCTCTGCATAGATGTTAGATGACTAGTACATGAAAAAGACCCAGTGCTTATCCAGGTTGGGACAGTTTGGGGAGAGCATTACAGTAGATTTTAGTACAGATGGTGTTCAGGTGGCTAGGATGTATCTTATGCAGATAAATTACAGGTGAAAATATTATATAGTGGGAGATGGCTAATCTAAGAAGGGTTTATAAGAGAAGGAAAATGGTGTTGGGGAAGAAGTGATTTTGTTCATGGTTAGCTAGAGGTGTTAAATAGTACCATATGTTGGTAAAATAATTGTTTAGTAGTTTTTTCAATTGTGTTTGCTTGACAGTGGTTTTAATGGTGTGAGGTAGTGAGTTCCAGGCTTTGGCTACATAGGAGGAGTACTGAGTCACCAGCAGTGCCTGCTGTTTTTATGACTTGTAATAATTCTTTATTTGTAGAGCAAAGTGAATGTTGGCTATTGTAGGGATGAAGTATATCAAAAAGACCAGAAGTTTTCTTGGGCAGATAGAGTAGCTTGTGGGTCATAGTGAGCCGAGTACTTGTGCTACTTCTAGCCAGGAGAGTGTCTTAAGATTAATGCAATGGTGGGTCTTGTAGGGAGATCAATGTAGCAAAGCTTGCACTTTTGTTATAGCTTGATTCTATTTTTTCTGACCTTTTTAGGTTTGTGATAATTGGTGAAGCATGGAGGAGAGCTGATAATAGGTGGGTCCTTGTGATAGCTTCTCTGGAACTGTCTGTTAGAATTTTATTTTTGTAAAGGCTTCCCATGTTTTTGTGAACTTTTTAATTTTCGATATATGTAAGTCAGATCTCAACCTGTTAGCAATTATAATGCCTAGTAGATTGGTTTGTGATTCAGGACTGATTTTTGTATTCTCCTTAGCTAATAGAGGCTGGGCGTAGTTCCGAGGGTCGGGAAGGTTATATGTCTTATTGGGGTTAAGTATTAGCTGTGTGTTAGATAACCATGATTCGATTTTGGTGAAATGCTTTTGGGTCACATTTTGAAGCTATTTGGGTCTTGTGAGGTTAAGCAGATATGTATGTAGTCCCACAATTGCAGATCTATACAAGTAATCAATTTTGAGGAGGCTCATATTTCCTTCAGAACAGGGAATATATAGTTATGATATGCAAGGATTTATAAAAATCCTTTGAGCATGAATCATCTTTCTTTTCCTGTCCAACCTATGCAGCACCTTTTGGGGCCAGTTAATCACTCCAAACCTGTATGTTAGGACAGGAAGAGCAAACAAGTTTATAGCTTGGACTATAGATTGCAAGTTTTATTTACATTTGCTAATGGTTTATTGCTGATCCTTCATCGATTCCCAAATCTTTATACATTCACTTGCTCAAGTTCTTCTATATCACATTTCTGTTTTAACTAATGTTTTCTTGGTACTGCAGCTTTCCTGCTTTAAAGGTTGTTTTTGCACATTTATCAAGATCAAATGACATATCAGCTGAAAACATTTTGACCACTTGCACTTGTGCTTTCAGTTCCTCATCTGATGGAACTATACTGTCTTAAATCATATAGAAAAAATATGAGAAGTCTTTAAACTTTGTTTTTCTGGGAGGCAAATTGAAGACTGCTCAATGGGTTAAGGGCAAGACAAAATAACTGTGGTGACAGAGTCACCCTGGAGTATCCCCATTTTAATTTTTATCCCTGGAATAATTTCCCCTTTATCACTGCTTAACTGCAAAGTGGTTTGACACTGTTTTATGGTTGCTGTACTTTAATTGTTCAGCGTAGGGTATAGCTTTTACATTTTTAAGCACTCCTTTATCCATGAACGTGGGACACTGTCAAATGTGTTTTTTGTGGTGTACCCATGCCATAAATAGAGAACTCTAAAGAGGAAGAATCTATGATGCCTTAATGAAATGATCCTTTGTTCCATATAATGCTCTTTTATTACCCTTTTGTTGTATTGCCATGATTGAGTTTTCTTCTAAATTACAAAACTGTTGACATCAATTCCAGTGCATCATTCATATGCTTTGGAAGGCAAGTTATTGGTTTATGGTTTTCAGAAAAGCTTGCAGGTTCACTCCTAATTTTTCCTGTTATGTTAAAGTATTTTTCCTGTTAACCGGGCTGGTGTCTGTTTGGGGTGTGCATATAAATAGTTCTTACTCATGGCTAAATCTTCATGAAATGATGGTAATAATTTCAGCCAGAAGTTAGGTACTGCATCTGAGCCTGGGGGTTTCCAATTAGGAGCTTTTCATAACTTCTCCAGCTGTTACTTCATCCAATTTCATATCTTGTACATTTGAACTTCAATCCATTTAGCATCTTATGTTCCACAAGATCTATCTATTTCTTCACTTTTTGGTGGTGGTTCATTACTTTTTGCGTTGCTTCCCAATTCTCTATAAAACTTTTTTTTTTGGGGTCATGAATAAATTCCTTATTTTGTACTTTTCCTTTATCTACGTATCTTCTAAGTTTTTCTGCCTATGCTGGTATTTTTATTCATTATTTTTGGGTGGTGCAGTGGTTAACATCTCCAAACAGCAAGAGGTTCATCGGTTTGATTCTTGGCTGGGGCCTTCTCTGTGTGGAATCTGCATGTCCTCCCTTTGTCCATGTGGGATTTCTCCAGGTACTCCAGTTTCCTCCCACATTCCAAAGGCACACATCTGGAGCATTTCCCCCTGGTCCTCTACTGAAAACAACCTCTGTCCTAATTGGACTTTCCTGGTCAACAAATGTTAAATAAAGAAATTTGTGATAGTGAACAATAGATGCTGATCTGTTTTTATACTTTGCATTGCTTTTATCACATCTTTCTTAATATTTTTGTTCTGTTCCCTCTTCTAATGCTGACACTTGCCTTAATTTCTTCATACTCCAAGTATGAACAATTTTATGTCCTCTTAGATTTTGTGAACATCACCTCTCTTATGCTTGAACTGTACAAAAACTGGATGAGGGATGATCCAACTAGAATCACCAACTTCGGGAGCACACTTAATTTGGGCAAGAATGGAATAGCTGCAGAGATCCCTATTTTTGACTGCTGCAAGATTTGAAGAGCTTCTGTATTAAAATGACTGAGAGGACTATTACCTTTCACTTGCCTGCTCTGTCTAGCTGTGCTAATTGGTTGCAGAGGTGGACGTAGATAGCCTGCTTAACCTTTGTTCTTGTACTACCACCGGGTAACTCTGAGACAGAGTAATATAAGAAAAACAGATGAGCCACTGAAATGCTCTCCCTTACTAAACAGCAATGATCATTACCCTAAGCCACTCTCCTCAAATACAAAGCAATGTTTATGCCCACTTAAGACTTGCATCAATGGCAGCCACTGTCTTCAATCACTATCTCCTGACACATGCACATACTTCTCAACTGTCCAGATTTTCACAGAATATCTGGCCTCATATTTTTGACTTGTTTCTCACAAAATTGTGGTTTTCTACCGTATTTCCCCAAAAATAAGACCGGATCTTATATTCTTTCCCCCTCCAAAATACACATTCAGGCTTATTATCAGGGGATGCCTTATTTACACCCCCCGCACAACAAACTACATTTATTAATTTCTTCATGTACACAAATTGACATTTATTTGGTACTTTTCTGTTATTTGGCAACAGTTCTAAGTAACACATTAACAGTAGTGTGAGAATTCTACATAAACAGTGCAAGAAACATTTCAACTTCAAAATATCTACACCTTGGCTTTCACAGTGCAATATTTCATGCTTAACAGAAAGTGAAGAAAGATCTCAATACATGTGTATTGGAGGAGGGGAATAAAACTGGAAGCAGAAACAATCCATTCTGTCACCACGATAACGGAAAAGTTATTCAAGTACAGTCATGCCATCTTCTGGAACATTGTCATAAGTCTCCAACCCCAAATTCCGGCCTGAATTTCTTACAATTCCATTTCCTGTAGAACCATTGCCCCAATCTGTCATGCCTAGCAATAGATCTCTCCTTAAATGAGCACAGTTGTCCAAGTAGCCTGCTCATAGTGCATTGGCAACACAGCTGTCAGTGATTTTATCTCATGAATTTTTCACCCAAGCCACCACCTCTTGCAGGCTAGGCTTCATAAAGTTTCCATGCTGATATCTCTCCATTCTATTTTCAATGTAGTCATTGATTTCCATGTGCAAATGGTCCTTGAATGGCTTGTTTATTGCAATATGAAGAGTCTGGAGATAGGCAGTCATTCCTGCAGGAATCATTATTTGATCTATTCTTCTCCGTGCAAGGAATTACTTCATGTCTTTAATGCGGTGAGTGCTGGCTGAATCCCAGACTAGCAGACCTCTTTCGCCACCTCGCAAAACAAGTGGCAGAATTACATCGACCCACTTCCTTATAAAGTACAGTTTTGTACCTACCATAAATGTAGATGTTCGAAGATCCACATTGCTGCAGTCCTTACTTATGGGTAGTCCACTGTCCTCGGTCGGCCCGAATACCAAAGTATTAGGCTGACGTCGGTCATGGGCGCACAGCCCTGACATCAGAGCGTCAGGGTATAAAAGCACATGACCGACGTCATATCCTCAGTCTTTTCTTGCCCCAGATGTCAGAAGGCCCTAAAAGAAAGGCCACAGCCAAAAAACAGAGTACCTTCCCAAAAGATATGCCCAACTACAGCCATCACCCAAACCATATAACCATGCTAAGCTACAGAGGGGAAGGAGGGAGGGAAAATTGGACTGCAGCAATGTGGATCTTCGAACATCTACATTTATGGTAGGTACAAAACTGTACTATGTTCTTCATCTCACATTGCTGCAGTCCTTACTTATGGGTAGAATCCCAAAGCAACGGGAAAGGGAGGTTGGAAAAATCATAAAGCATTAGGGGCTGTTAAAATGCCCTGTAATATTGCAGTGGCAAATCCAGCCCTAGACTTGGAATAAAGAGGAAGGTGGTAATGTTTAGAAAAAGTATGTACTGAACTCCAAGTGGCTGCTTCCAAAATATCCTTTGTAGCTACCCCCCTTAGAAAGGCAGTAGAAGTTGCAGTAGCTCTAGTGGAATGAGGTCTGATTCCAGTCGGAATCTCCTTACCATGATGGGAATAACAAAAAGAAATACAAAACCCAATCCATTTAGAAATAGTTTGTTTTGAAACAGGTCTACCCTGTGAACCCAAAGCAAAAGAAACAAACAACTGCTGAGACTGTCTGAACTCCTTGGTTCTGCTCAAATAATAACGCAACTGCCTGTGAATATCCAAAGTATGCAAAATCTTCTCCCCTTTATTTTGAGGATTTGCATAAAAAGTAGGCAAATGAATAGTTTGGTTTAAGGCCACACTAGAAACCACTTTAGGCATAAAAGAAGGATTAGTACGCAAAGATACCCTATCCTTATGAAAAATCAAGAAAGGCTCCACTGCCATAAGGGCCTGTAATTCAGAAACCCTTCTTGCAGAAGTAATGGCCAACAAAAAAGCAGTTTTCCATGACAAATACTTTAACTCGGCAGTAGCTGCAGGCTCAAAAGGTTGTAGAGTAAGCTTTTCCAACACAAAATTGAGATCCCAAGCAGGAGTAGGAGCTCTACGTGGGGGTCTTATGTTCTTTGCCCCTCTGAGAAACTGCTTAAACAAAGGATGAGAGAATAAAGGAGGGTCACAGTCATAATTAGCCGAAATGGCTGCAGCATGAACCTTTATGGAGGAGAAGGACAAACCTTTGTCTAATAACTCAGTAAGATATTGTAAGGAAGCACTCAAATTAGGCTTGGAAACATCAAAGTCCTTCCCTTTGCTCCAAATAAAAATCTCCTCCATTTATCAGCATAAACTTTCCTTGTACTAGGCCTCCTGGCCTCCAAAATAACATTCAAAACTTGTTGTGGAAGCTGAGAACCTCCAGAATCTAAAACAGAATATGCCAGGCTGTTAGATGCAGAGACTGAATTCTGACATTGAGAAAGTGATTGCCCTCCTGAGACAAAAGGTGTGGAATCAAAGGCAGGGGCCATGGAGGCTCTCGGACCAAACTCCTCAGTAGTGGGTACCAGTGTTGTCGAGGCCAATCCGGTGCTATCAGGATCATGGATGGCTTGTCTTGTCTGGCCTTCAAGAGAACCTTGGGCAGAAGAGGTAGAGGTGGAAAGGCATATACATGAAGATTGTTCCAACTGAATGACAGAGCGTCCACCTTCCAAGCTGTGGGATGAAACCTTTTGTGCAAAACTTTGGCAACTGGTAATTTAGTGGAGAAGCGAACAGATCTATGTCTGGAGTTCCCCATGACACTGTCAACTTTTGAAATACCTGAGGATCCAATTTCCACTCGTGCGGATCCACTATTTGTCTGCTCAATACATCTGCTAAGGAGTTCTGTGCTCCTGGTAGAAATCTTGCCTGAAGATTGAGGTTGTAACTGAGAGCTGTCTCCCACAAAATCATCGCTTGTCTGCAAAGAGGGTACGAATGAGCTCCCCCTTGCTTGTTGATGTACCACATGACAGTTGTGTTGTCTGTTAGAATCAACACCTGCCCTGGGTGAAGTAAATCCTTGAAAGCCATCAATGCAAATTGTACTGCTAACATCTCCTTCAAGTTGATATGCAAATGTTGAAGTCTGGCAGGCCACGTGTCTTGCACCCATTTTCCATTGAGGTGTGCTCCCCAAGCCTTGTCCGAGGCATCCGTCGTTAGAATCTGACTCGCCTCTGGTCGGGTCACAGAGAGTCCCTTGTTTAGGTGACATTCCTGAGCCCACCACAAAAATTCCTTCTGAATGCAAGGTATTATCTGAATGACAGTGTCTAGATCCTGGCAGTGTTGTGTCCATAGATTTTTGAGATACCATTGAAGCTTCCTCATATGCAATTTGGCATTGGGAAGCACCAGAATACAAGATGCCATGAACCCCAAGGCTTGAAGGACTGTCCTTGCAGTCAGCCTGGACTGTAGAGACATTTGATGGAAATAAAGTGAAAGACTTTTCTGTTTGTCCGGGGTCAAAAAGGCCATCTGGGAAGCTGTATTCAGTCTCACCCCCAGAAAGCACATGTCCTGAGAGGGTACTAGACTGGACTTTGTTTCGTTCACAGAATACCCTAGGCATCTTAACACTACCATCACATACTGCAGATGCTGAAGAAGCTCGTCCTTGTCTTGTGCAATAATCAGGCAATCGTCCAAATAAAGATAAATTTGTATTCCTTCCATCCTGAAAAAGGCTATCACTGGAGCCAGAACCTTTGTGAACACTCTGGGTGCAGTAGATAAGCCAAAGGGCAATGCAGAGAACTGATAATGTAAATTTCCAGCTCGAAAACGTAGGTACTTCCTGCAACTGGGCCTGATAGGAACATGAAGATAAGCCTCTTTTAGATCCAGAGTTACCATCCAGTGTTCTTTTCCCAGCAGAGGCAAAAGCTGTTGTAATGTCAACATTTTGAACTTTGGAATATCCAAATAAGTGTTGAGGAGAGAAATCCAAAATCGGTCTCCACGTGTTCCCTTTCTTTGGTACTAGAAACAGGCGGGAATAAAACCCTAGACCCACTTCTGAAGGAGGTACTGGCTGTATAGCTCCCATGCGAAGAAGTAATGAAATCTGTTTGTGAGCCTCCATCCTTTGCAGAGGAGGAATGTCTGGCATACCTTTGAAGGGAGGCAATGTATGGAAATAAAACTTGTAACCTTTGTTTATAATGTCCAACACCCATTTGTCTTGGGGGATTAAAAACCAATTTTGCTTGAAGAGAGCTAGCTTTCCTCCCAAAGGAGCTGCCAGGCAAGAAGAATCTGGCAGCTGAAAATGCAGGTCATTGGGCCTGTTTACGAAAGGACTGGCCCCTACCCTCACCAGCAGATTGAGCAGGCGAACTCCATGTTCTAGGTCTAAAGGTACTCTGAGCTCTGCCCCTACCACGCCTAGACCTACCCCTAGACTGGAAATCAGAAGAAGGGTACGTCCACCCCTTAGCAGGCCAATTTCTACTAAACTTAGGAGGTTGAACCTGCAAAAAATCTTTAACAGTCTGCATAGACTTAGCCTTGTCCTCCATTTTCTTCAAAACAGACTCCACAGGAGGACCAAACAAAACTTCGGACTGTAAAGGAGCATCCAGAATTCTAGACTTAACATGCTCAGATAAATTCTGATCCTTAAGCCAGGCATGCCTACGAAGAACTGAACCAGTGGCAGCCACTCTAGAAGAAACCTGCAAAGCATCAAAGCCACACTGCAAAGAATGTTTCCCCACCTGTTCAGAAACATGCACCAAATCTTGCAATTCTTTACACTCTATGCCCTCTGCCAAAGCATCCACTTTAGATTTTAGCTGAGAAAGGAGGAAATTCTGATATTTCAACATATGAAACTGGCAATTTAAAGCCCTCATTGCTAAAGTAGAAGAGGTGTACACCTTCTTACCCCATCTGTCCAAAGCTCTAGCTTCCTTATCTAGAGGAACCGGATTCTTTACAACAGAAGCCCTAACACCCTTAGGCCCCTGACTAATAGTTTCTGGGTCCGCCCTAGGACTCTTATATAGGTATTTATGAGCCTCAGGTACCCTATAATACCTGTCCGGTTTAACTGGAGCAGGAGGCATAGAATCTGGATTAAATGAGGCCTCCGAAAAAACATCCTGAACAACATCCAAAACAGGAGGTATAGCCAAGGGTCTATGCTGTGGTAAAAACAAGAACTCTCTAAGCCTCTTTCTGGAATCTGAGTAATCCTGTCCTTCCCACTTAAAATGTTCCCTCATAGAATGTAAGGTTTCTGAAAATGAAAAATCCTCTGGAGGGGAAGCAGAAGGAGTAGAATCCTCTGCATCGGAATCCGAATAAGGAGGAAAATCTTGAATATCTTCAGCAGAAGACTCAGAATCATCTGAGGCCTGCTCCAATATTTCCAACTCTGGCTCTACCCTGGGCCTCTTATCAGGAGGGGGCATGGAACCTCTAATTAAAGTAATCAAATCTTCTGCCATTTTGAGCATATGCTTCTTAGGTACAGACCCTGAAGAACCAGAACTAACTCCAGAAGAAGGCAAAACAGACCTGCCCTTAGAAGGAGCCCTAGAAACAGTAGCAGAAGGCCTAACCCCCTTAGGCAAAGAAGGGAGAATAGTAACCTGAGAGGCCCCTTCAGCCTGACCTGACTCCTGTGAGGCCACATCCTGTAAAATCAAGGTTTCCCCCTGAGACTCAACAGAAACTTCAGCCGGATCCACCTGTTCCACTGCAGTCTCTAAAGGACCGGCGTCCGAAATGGACGAATCATCCTGCCTAGGCTTTACAGATTTGTCTTTACGCTTCTTCGTGGAAGCGGACGTCGGAGGATCCGACGGCATATTATAATTACACCGTTTGCCAAAGACTAACCTAGCACAATCTAGCCTTCTCTTAATAGTGTGCTTATTAAACCTAGCACAAAACCGACACCCAACTACGTCGTGCTCCGGTCCCAAGCAAGGGATACAAAGCGAGTGGTAATCCCTATGCGGTATCTGCTTCCCACAAGAAATACAATTATTCACTTTTTCTGACATCCGGTAAATAACTGAGGCAAGAAAAAACAAAAATGCTCCCCAACGGGGTACTTAGCCCAACTTGGTATGTCTGAAACTCCGAAAACGAAAAATTTCAGAAAGCCGAACGGCACTTGCAACGCTGCTTCTGCATCGGACCATGCGGCAAAAAAGACTGAGGATATGACGTCGGTCATGCGCTTTTATACCCTGATGCTCTGATGTCAGGGCTGTGCGCCCATGACCGACGTCAGCCTAATACTTTGGTATTCGGGCCGACCGAGGACAGCGGACTACCCATAAGTAAGGACTGCAGCAATGTGAGATGAAGAACATCCAGGCTTTTTCGGTTTAAAGAATGTAAATGCCTGAAATATGTTCAATCTTATCTTTCTTGCCCTTAATATGATTAGAGGTGGGGTTTTCTTTCCATGTAGACGAATTGCCAAAATACAGGTAACACATGCACTTTTGTAAGCAGTGGAGGGAATGTAGATTGACGAGGCACCTCTCTGATCAATTGTTGAGATCCTTGGCTCGTAAACACTGCAGTTTCATCCATAGCAATCAGTCAATGCCATCAACAAAGGACTTGAATGCAAGTACACGTTTAATAACTTCAGTATCTTCCAGCTTGAACAGTATTGATCTTAGAGACAGTTCATATCACTGAAGGAAGCCTTCCAGCTAATGTTGTGATGCTCTGAATTCTTCTGGGGATATTTCTAACTGTGTTGTCATTGCAAGGGCAAATGCTTGAATATCAGCCCTGCGCTGAACCAAAGCCTTTGCTCTTCTGTTAGCAATCCATTCACAGAATGTCTTCCAGCTCAGGAAATAATGGTAGCCAACCTGATCCACACTTGCACTTCTTAGCATTCCCCTCGTCAGGCTCTTGACTGAGTTTGTCATGCGCTACATGCCATTTTCGGACCATTCGGAGATCTAACTTCTCTTTGCAGAATGCCATCAGATTCTTTCCCTGGGATTCCTCCAAGATTCCCTTCTTGTACTCAATGAAATAGCTCTTTTTGCACTCATCTTGTCCTGGGGGGTTAATTGAAGACTTATGAGACTGGAGTGGCAACACAAAATGGCGACGGTTAAGAAGACACAGCCGTTTATCAAGTGCGCGTGCTTTACGTGCATCGTCTGTACTTTGGTTGGTCAAAGTACACCTGCCAGTGTTTATGGGCCAAGGATCTCAACTGTCAAGTGTGAGTAATTAGGGTTACAGCAAGAATTGTGGAGTACTCTCAGGGAAATAATCTTACATTCTGCAAAGAGAAGAAGTTGGGTGTCCAAATAGTCCAAAAAATGGTGAGCAGAGTATGGTAACCTCAGTCAAAGGGTGTCAATAATATTTTATAATTCAACACATCTATCGTGTGTTGTTGACTATCTTAACTGGGGCTTATTTTTGGGGTAAGGCTTATATCATGACCACCCTGGAACAAAATGCTAGGCCTTATTCTCTGGTTAGGTCTTATTTACAAAGAAATACAGTAGCAAATCACTAATTATTGAGGACTTGCATCAGAACATAATAGCACACATTTGAAGTTTAGACTTCATACCCATCAATAAAGTCATGCTAATGCAAAAATCTGTTAGTCTATGTTAGAAAAATGTGTATTTGAATATATGAGAAATGCTAGTTTAAAAGCAAAGTAGTATATAATGCATTCTATTCTATTAATCATATAACAGAAAGAAAGGATTAATTCATGTGTAAATGTAAGTAGTTTTGAAACTGCAGTGTGGCTTGAAGCAAGCTGACCTTCGACCCTGGCAGATGCTAGCTTAGCAAGTTTTAATGTTTATGCTTTTCACAAGTGATTATCTGTTGGGTCAGGAAATTAAATGTGTGAAATAATGAAATCTTCTGCTCTTTCCTGCTGGGATGATTTGGCCTTGTATATGTGTTACTAAGATAGCATGCAGCTGGTGGGGAAGTGTTACAGTTAACAAAGATGTGTATTAGAAGACTGAATCTGCTACTGTATTTGAACTGATGTGAAACCTTGAAGAAGTAACTTTACAGAAAGACATTATGTCTGACCAGGTGGATAGCAAGGCCGTATTGTTACCAGAGGAAAACTTTTTAAAAATATACAGCATCAGCAGTTTTTATGAATAGAGGACTGTAAGCTAAAGTGATGTAGATGCCCTGTGACATACCAAGTCAGTAAGGTGGGCACAGCTTGAATGTTAAACCTATATAAAATTGTGTGCTTCCTGTTTCATGTTAGACAAAATTCTGTACTTGTACGTTTATTGCCTCCTGGTGTACACTAGTAAACTTTTGAACCTGAACCTCTTGTGTATTGAATTCTTAATTTTATTTAACAGTCTACCAACTTTCTAAGTTTGTAAGAGGACTATTTAAAAAGTGTCCTTATTTTTGGGCCTTTGTCCTCTCATTATTTGTGGCTTTGTCCAGATTCTCTCTCTAAGAAGTGGAGAGGTATGGATGCGAGCCATTCCATTAACCACTTCAAGGCAAAGGAGCAGGTGTAAAAGCTCTTCATAAAACTTGCATCCAAGACCTCTCCTTAAAGTAGCAAACTATTCTATAATCCTTATTCAAGAAAAAATGACACATTGTATTCTACTGTTAGATTTGTGCAGCACAATCCTATTACAATGAGATCTTTACTACTTCAGTCATGAGATGCTTTTTTTATGCCTGGCTAGTAATCTACATAAAAATCTCTAATTGAATATTTCATGTTTTCTTCAGACTGAATTTATCCTTAAGGAATAAGGCAAGTAATCATGATGTGAAAGTAAAATTTCAAACTTCAGGGTATCACAGTATTTCCTAGTTTGGATGCATAGTTCTTGTGGTAATTCAGTAAACGTCAGCTCTGACAGGGCTGTGCTTTTTGCCAATTTTTCAGAAGTCCAAATGAAGTTTGCAAAGCCTCACTCAGTCTCAGCCATCTCAGATGCTGTCATGTGCTCTCCCATAGATATGAAGAGCTATTAGGCATTTTTGGCCCTTGAGAATCCAAACCATTTAGGAAATGGTCCTTATGCCAAATGTCCCACCTCTGAGGTCTAGGTCTGGCAACATCATCTGTCATGCTGATTTATGCCAGTTTTCACTTAACTGGTTGCTAGAGAATTATCACCCCAGTGCTCTAGTCAATGTGACCTGCACCTGCAAGAGACAGTGTTCCTATCTTCTGAAGTACAAGAGATGCTTTACTCTGGACAAAATATGCACTAAACTGGTGAAGGTTTGCTATGCTAGCTAGATGTTTATGAGCAGCCCCTTTTTATTCTTTGTCTTATTTTTTTTGGATTATATTCTCTAAACTGTATGATCACTAAACTGCAGACAGGGTTTATAATATTTCAGTACAGGTAGACATTGGAACAATTTCACTGTTGCCTTGCTAAATATAGGGTTGGTTTTGGATTTCTTTCACACCGAATTAATGTGAGACACTTAACTTAGAGTGCCTTCTTGATTGTGGTTTCAAAAGAGTTATATAACATGATTCATTACAAGGGCACTTTCCTTAGACCTAATGAACTAGTGCCTTCTTGGGGCATTTGCTTTATGCTAAATAACTGTAATCTTCCTTTGTTTTGAACCCACAGCTTCAGCAGCTCTGACATTTTTGTCACAGAAGGCCTTATCTCACTTTTAATGATACCATGCTACTAATGGAAGCTCTTCTACCTCTTCAGCAAACACTTACATTTTCCATTTCTCTCAAGTCCTTCCATAACATTCTCGTGTTTATGAATCAACTCTCTCTCTCTCTCTCTCTCTGTCTCTCTCTCCATGTCAGTAATTTTCCCTCCTGCTCAGTACTCCTCCTCCAATTCTATTACTCTATTTTGACAGCAGTGTATTTTATTTCTTACTTCCGTATATTAGAAATATATTTAAAAAAATTGAATATGTATTAGTTGGTGACATAAGCTATCCATTTCTGCAAATTCTTGCCACTTGCAGTGCATACTGTATTCTCGAGTACAATTTATCCTAGTAATTTGTAAATATATTTAAATCTTTTTGTGTTACTACTGAAACCAGCCTGAACCACACAGTAAGCATGCCAATGTTTTACTCCCTATACTTCAGTTAAGGAGTGTCTGTAGACAGGTACATAGCAAAACCTTAACTGTCCATAACAATAACCAGGACGATGCTTCTTTTACCGAATGTTGAGAATGAAATAAGGCAACAAAGCAATCCCTGTTTCCTTGGGTTCTCAACTGTAGTTCCATCTGTTATAAGAAGCACGAGAAACCTATTTTAACACTATGTTCCAAAGATGTCCTTACTTATGTTTTTCCTCACGAATGTCATAAGAAATTTGTTCCGGGGATACTTGAAAATGCATAAATATATCTGTAAGCAATTTCTGGGTCCATTTTTAGGGCACAAAAATCAACAGCAGGCTCCTATAGGATTATAACTCAGGACAATAAGTTGGTAAAAATCTGTACTTAACATTTCCCATTGCATGAACTTTTATCTAGTATGAAAATCAAAAGGCCAGCACAGTGGTGTGAAATCATTCCCAAACTTTAATAAAACATGTCATCCGAGGCAAAAACAGACTACTTTCAGCAAGATATGAATGCATGTCTGTTACGGAAGAATAAGTAGGAGAGCTAGCTACCCATAGGTGTGATCATTGCCTATAGAAGGTCACTTAATGTGACAGTGACATTACAACCCAATGCTGAAAAGAGAAAAAGTGGTCATGGATGGACCATAGTCAGTAATAGAGTGCAAACATGATGCATTTATAGAGCATTGGTGAAGTTTCTTCTTGGTCTGTTCATTGTATAGTGTCTTAAAATAAAAAATGTAAATTCATGTAAATGAGAACATGTCGGCTCTCATCCTATAGTAAATTTCAACAGACACACCATCAGAGTTCATGCACTAATACTTGTGAGCTACAAATGTGCTAAGCCTACATTTTTGGTTGTGTTGCAGTGACCTAATCATTTATATCAGTAAGCTATCTGATGCACTGCATTTCAAAAGTCTTGAAGATGACAAAGTCCTTCATGCCAGGGTTTTTTATTTGACCATGTAGTCGATATAATAGTTTCACTACTTAAGTACTTAATGAATTCAAGATATATGCCCGTGGATACTAAATACAACCATGGTAAATATTACAGTGTATGAGAACATGTACAGATACTTCAGATTGCTTAATCTTTGGTATTGTAAGGATTAAGCTTTGACCTAATGCTGGTTTTCACAGATGTCAGGGCATACAATGGTGCTGGGGTTCAATGTAATTCATTCTTCTCTTCTCAGTGACATATGGAGCAAGTTGTTTGAGTATGAGACTACTGCTGTGGACTCATTCCACTACATCATTATGTTCTATGTGCTAAAAAGTTTCACTTCTACAAAGCATACAGGAATGCTGGGTTCATCTATTGAGAGTGACCCTCATTTAAGCACTTTATGTTCCTTCAAGTTCTGCTACCTTTATGAACAGTACACTTATCCAAGTACAAATTCAGACCATGATTTCAAGTTACTGAAATTTCATATTTTCATTCATTAAATGTTTATGTATTTTTTTCTCAAAGTTCAGTGTTGTGACTGATGGGACTTAATGTGAGTGTGTGTAATCAGATTTGTTGAATGAATGCATTAGGGATATTTGTAAGTTATGGTTTGGTAAAAGGAATATGAAAGGGTATATTTACCCAAAGCTTTGTTTCAGAAATACAACCTTACAGATCATTTAATTACACTCGCATGTATGCTTCTATAAAACTTTTTTTTATTGCCTTCAATAATTATTGATGTCTTCTCTTTGTAGAACATGTATCATGACTAAAGCTACAAAAGGCAGTGGAAGACACACTAGTCTGCTGTTCATGTCCTGGAATGGAAGAAAACTCCTCAAAATACGAGTGTCACAAGAAATCATAGTTCCATGTAAATTGAGTATTGTGTGAATCCATTTTTCCTTCAGCATTGTTGATGTAATGATTTCACAAATGTTGCTTCCTCTAGTAATATTCCTGTGATGTATATATTGTAGTAGTAGACATTCAATCCTTTACATTTTTGTTTATTTACATGAATGTTGCTGTACCAATGTTTTCTCTTGCCCTAATGGCCTAGGTCAGTCACCTGGTAAAAAAAATAAAATAAAACATAAGCTAACTGCATTTATGCATGTGATAATAACCATTTTTATCAATAAAGATTTGATTTCTGTCTAAAACCTGGGACTGACTTTTTTATTTTTAGAGCTGCTCAATGTACTGTAAAATAAGAGTGAACAGATTCCTCATATATATGAATGGTTTCACTTCCTGATTTTAATTAGACAAACTCTGTATTAGCACGTTTTTGTCTCCTTGCTGCGAGTTACTGAACGAACCAGGAGACGGTCAATCACGGAGTCTCAGGTAAGATGAGATTTACCTTTTTCTGTTTTAGTTCAGGGACTTGATTTGTGTCATCTGTCAGGAGATTTGTTTTGTACAAGTCAGGGACAGGAAGATTGCAGTCTTGTCGTAGATCAGGGAAACAGAATAGGTAAGGCAGTTATTCTAGATAAACTGTATAAAAAAAAAAAAAAAGAGAGAGAAAAATCATGGTACCACATTAAAAGAAGGGTTAGATAACAGCTCAAAGGTTAAAATAAAATGGGAAATAAGTGCACAAAAAGATCCCAAGATCTGCCATTAACTGAAGATGCAATATATATGCAATTACAACGCGCCAACAATGTTAGGTACTATACAAAATGGGTTAATAAATATGAATTTGATGGCAAATTAGAAATATCCTCGCTTATTAAACTTGTCAAACAGCTTAAAACTGATGCAAGAGGTCAGGTAAAAAAGCAATGTCAATTAGGCATTCCTCAGGCACACAGGTGGATTGAGGAAGCAAACCGTAGGGAACAAAAAAAAGTAATAATTCAAAAACAATGGGCAGGATTCACGAAGGCTTGCACGGAGTCTAAGAGTCGTGTAAGACTCCATGCAGCCCTCGCAATCCAGGAACAGCCCAAAATTCCATGTAAGAGACCAGCTAAAACGTCTCTTACATGGACTGGGCGTGGATATGCTAATCACCTCACTTGCAGCCGAAAGGCATGCAAATGAGGTAGATTAGCAATCCACAAAGCTGAAACCAGCCCGTGTAAGAGTCGTGTTAGCTGCAGAAATGTACTCAGTTGACAACTGAGTACGTTTCTGCAAATAACACAATGGAGCGATGTCCGCTCCAAATAAAGGGTGCCTATGTGTCAGGCAGCATGCCAATGGCCAAATATGTGGCCATTGGCAAGGTACCCCGATGTACATATGAGAAAAAATTATTTTTTTTTTCGGTGATCGCCGATGTTTAAACGTAGCGCAGCCCCACGCAAATGGGCTGCGCTATATAAAACATAAAAATGAAGGTTATAAACCCACAAATGTGGGTTTTATGCAATACATGGATTTACAATGCAGGGACCAGCAGACCAAAAACAACATGGCCACTGTTTAGTGGTTGCTAAGGGGGAAGCTGAGTCTAAGACATGTAACTAAGCATTAGTAGGCAATCTTATGTAAATGAGTGTTAGGATACTGAATCCCACCGTCACATAGCAAATGAGCACATTCCGAGTAGTGTAAGAGTTACATAAGGGGGAGGAACAGAGTAGGAGATAGGTAACATCACAGGGGGGAATGGCAGAAGGAAATGCAGCTCACTGGAGGACAGTGTTACGTGACAGATGTCAGACACATATCATGGAAAGAGGAGTGCCACAAGATAAGCATGGGAAAGTCAAGAAATGGAAGGTGTACACTGTAGCCAACACCAAAGTTTCTTGCTGGGCGTGCATGTGCACGTGTGTGTGCCAGGAGGCGCGAGTAGGGCAGTGTGCGCACGTGTAAGGCAGACTGAGCATGTGGGAGCTTGTTGGCAGACTTATAAGACTGTTTGCACTGGTGTGTGCGTGTTTTCACCCAAATAAGTAGATTCTAAACTGTGTAAGCATGTGTGCGCGTGTGTTAGCCACTATGAGCGTGTTTCCGCTGGTATGCGCGTTGCTCCCCCCTGAGGAAACAGAAAGGATAAAGGAAGCAACAGAAATAGTAGGAAGCTAGCAGGGAATACTGCTGGAGCTAGCAGGTGAAAACAATTAGAAGCAGGCAATTACACAGGCAGAATAGTAGCCTAGCCCAACACTTAAAACTCTGCAAACAGCAGTGCAGGATGTTTCTCTCAAGAGACACTGCAAGACAGGAGTAAGCTATTAGAAGTGAAAACTGAAAAAGCAGAAATGCTAGGGGCTGCCATAGCTGTCATAAGGAGACATAGGCAACTTGCTGAGGGTGGTGACAATGCAAATGGTGCCAGACAACCCACAGTGAGGAGACGGAGAAGAGTGTACAGGCCTAGGGTCACCTACCAGGGGTTACATGAGCTGGAGATAGTGGAGCGCTATATAGTGGACAGAGACCTCCTGCAGCAAATTGTTGAGCTGTGCAGGCCACGCCTCACACACAGAACCAACAGAGGGGAACCCATCCCAGTGGAAACCAAGGTATGTGTTGGCTTAAGAATACTAGCAACAGGTACCTTCCAGAGACCAACTGGTGATATGATGGGGATCTCACAGGCATCAGCATCCAGGGTACTGCACCAGTTCCTGGATGTCATGTCAGTACATGTCGGAGATCATGTATATTTCCCCAATTCCCGTGAGGCATTGGCTAGCAATAAATGGCTCTTCCAGCAAATAGCGGAATACCCTGAGGTAGTGGGTGCAATAGACTGCACGAATATATGCATCAAAGCACCAGCTGGTGAGCGGGGTAGGGCCTACATTAACCGCAAGGGCTTCCCCTCCATCAACTGCCAGGTCATGTGTGATGCCCAGGGCATAATAATGAATGTGTGTGCTGGCTGCTACCATGATTCCCATATCTGGCATCTGACACAGCTGTACCAGACATTTTCCAGTGGGGACATCCCACATGGTCACCTAGTAGGGGATGCTGGATATGCACTGGAGCTGTGGCTGATGACACCCATCAGAAATGCACACACAGCTGAACAGGAACGCCATAATGAGGCACACGCACAAACACGAAATGTAATCGAGCGTGTGTTTGGGCTGCTCAAGTCACGGTTCCGGTGCCTGGATACATCTGGTGGAGCCTTGCAGTACTCACCAACTACATGTACCTAAATTGTCATGGTATGTGCTATGCTACATAATATGATTCTGTGAAAACAGCTGCAGCAGGATCACCATAGAGCTGGGCCAAACAGCCCCCCCCCATTGCCAAGTCAATCACAGGTAGAGCGTGACTCAGAAGAGGAACAACCTGAGCCTGCCCCAGTAGGCAGAAGGAGGCATGCCCAGTATGCCTTGGCCTTGGCAACACATAGCACATACACTGGCTCAGTAGGGACCCTGGAAATGATACCTCTCTCCGACTCACACATATAGTAAAAGGGGTGCCTAAGTTGACACAACCTGCTTTCAAACATGTACAGGGAGTGTAGTATGTGCATCCAACATAGGCAGCCCTGCAGCACCACCTGAGGCATGATTGCCATGTGTTAAGCAATGTAACACCATGTAGTATATGCAAACTTGATGACCCTGACTAGCATCCTACCCTCACCAAGCATGATGCCACAATATGAGATGAGATGATCAATTGCAATAATTGGCTGAAGTATTGCTGTTAGTCAAAGGGGATCCAATGTGTGCCAGCCTGGGATGGCATGCTGAGCACGACATGATGCTCCACCTGCTAGGGGAGGCATGCACCTATCAGTCCTGGCCTTATGGATACTGGCAAAGGCTGTTGTTACCCCCAGCGTGCCTTGAATAGGTAAGGCTCAAAACACAAACCCACCTCCATAGGTATCACAAGGGATAAGAACATAGATGTAATGCTACCCAATGCCAGAAGTCTAAACAGCAAGATGCATGCAGTCTAAACTCCCCCAGTATGGAGAATGTTGATATCTGTTCTGTAACAGAAAACTGGGTCAAGGCTCACAGCAGCACCCTAACACTACAAGGTTACACCTCATACTGTGCTGTACAGCCCCAAAACATGGAACAAGCTACAAAAGGAGGGTGACTAGCAATAATGGTCAAGGATAACCACACCCACATGTTGGTACCACAACAAGAAGCAGCATGGAATAGCCATGGTTAAGTAACAGTGGCTAAAACTGCCTCCCAGTTTATAGCCTGCTACAGTCTACTGTCCTAACACCAGGAACTGCACTTGGCCTATGTTGGAATACATGCATATATCAAGCTCTCCAAACCACATTATATTGGGTGACTGAAAATACCCAAACATAGACTGGGAGCATTATTCTAGCTCCAACACCCTAGGACAAAGGTTCCTAGAATCCATAAACCAAAATGCTCAGGAACAACGTACCACTCCCACAAGAGGGGTAAGCATACTGGATGTGATAATCAGCAACATGGGTACTGGATGGCAAGATGAGAAGTGTATCTCTCACTGGTAAGATCAGACCATAGAGTAATCACACCAGATATACACATCCTGACCACAGTCCCTGGCTAGAAAACCACAGTGAAAAACTTGTGTAAAGCAAATGTTGCACTCCTCCAAACTGATGTGGAATCCATTAAAGGCCCTGTTCATGTGCAAAATATGGGCCACACCTCAGAACCCATTATACAGGCATTCCATGAACACTGCCAGGAATGCATGGATTATGCAATCCCAAATAAAACCAAGACACAATGCCATACACGCAGGCATCTGGCATGGTGGACCCCAGCCATTACCAAACCATGCAAGAGAATGAGGAAGCTACTACATGATAGAGCACACCTAAAAAGGGAAGTAATCTCTGATCAGTAGTATGCAATAAAATATGTCCACTCATACAATCCAATAAGGCCAGCTACAACAAGTTGAATCTGTGAATCTTGAGGCAATGTTACACCTGCCCCATGTACACAGACAACCCACTCCTCCCCCCAAGAAATACAAATATATGTGAGAGATGCAACCATTTATCCAAACCGGAGGCTGAGCTCTCTCAACTCAGTACTGTCAAAACTAGTCAAAAGGAGAAGGTAACCACGCACACACCACAAACCCAGTCTCACATAGACCTATTAGAACTGCAAACCAAAGACATAAACACAGAAAAAACATTCCCGGAGGCTCTAATTACAAACACACCACATCAACAGAGGCCTCCAAAGCAGACACCCAAGCAACCACTACCTCCAAACATAGCACATGCAACACATAGTACACAAAGCTGGTGTGCCAAACAGTCACAGGCCAGAAGGAGAAACAACATGCCTGATACAGTTGTAATAGGTGACTCCATAGTCAGACACACTGCTGTCCCGCTCACCAGACTGAACAAGGGAAAGGGTACAGTAAGTTGCCTGTAGGCTGCTACAATACTCCACATAACACAAGTACGCAGGTCACCCCAAAGCAAGTACAAATATGATGCAGTCATTGTCCATGCTGGTGTGAATGACCTGAGATGTACCTCCCCGGACTACATGAAAAGAGACATAGATGAGCTCTCTGATTATGTAGTCCAGGCCGGTATGACACTCACCTTGTGCAGCATCCTACTCTCACCAAGAATGATGCCACAGTACAAACACAGAATGATCAGCTTTAACAAGTGGCACAATTACTGGTGTCATTCCAAGGGGATCCAATGTCTGTCTGCTTGGGATGTCATGCTTGACAAGCCACGCTGCTTTGCCAGGGATGGCTTGCACCTGTTACCCCTGGGCGTCTGGATATTGGCTAAGGCTCTTGCCACCTCCATAGAGCCTTTGTAGGCAAGGCTGAAATGACTAACCCACCTCCCTAGAAAACATAAGTGGAAAGAAACATAAGGGTAATGCTGCCCAATGCCAGACATCTAAACCTCAACATGTATGCTCCTGAGGCCCTCCCAGTATGGAGAACATCGATGTCTGTGCAGTGACAGAAACCTGCAGCAAGGCTCCTGAGAGCACACCAGCACTACCAGGTTATACCTCATATCATGCGTTATGGCCCCAAAACCTGGACCAAACCATAAAAGGAGGGGGAGTATCCATATTCAGCAAAGATACCCACATGTCCAGGTAATTGACAATGCACGAAGCATCGGAGATCACCCATGTGCAACTAACCGTAGGCAAAACTGCTGTACAGTCTGTAGAATGCTACAGACCACACTCTCACACACAGGAACCCCACTCAGCCTTCCTGAAGACACTGGACAGTATGAATGTCTCACCAAATACCAAACAAGGTACTCACAAATTACCACATAGGTGGTAATCCATTATGTATGGAAGGAGTAATCAGGGACCTAGGGACACAAGTGGACAGTAAGCTGTCATGTGACACTCACATTGCCAACGTGGCTAGGAAGACCGTCTATATTGGCCACCTTATCAAGAAAGGATTCATATCTACATCAACAGAGGTCATTGTGCCCCTATACTGTTCTCTTATCAGGCCCATAATTTAGTACAATGCCTCATTTGGGATGTACCTTACCCGACACCTGCAGCAGTTAGAAAGACCTCAAAGATACCTCACCAAGAGGATAAAGGGTCTCAAATATATGTCATATGCTGCCTGGCTGTAGACACCCCAGCTGTATGCAGTCACATACTGCCTATGCAGAGGCGTTGTATGCCTGTTGTACAAGGCCATGTCCAACATAGGATTAATGGACATGCTCCACCCCAGAAAACCCAAATCCATCGGAGCTGTGAGAGCGAGAGATGTCAACCTCAACACATAATGAAATAGGATGTGCTGGAGGGACAGATACATAACCCAGAGGCCCCCTACACCCTGGAACGGAATCCCACTCCATGTTAGGCAGAGCCCCTCACTGACTCTTTTCAACAGGAATCTTGCCAAGTGGATGGGTGATCGTAGATGTACACTGGGGGTCTTCACTGTGTCACGTCCAGACAGAGGCACAGTAAAGTAAATCCTAAATGGCCATAATATTCACATAGCAAGGGGTGGCGAAAGCCACACACACTCTGGCTAGGCTTATGAATGCCCTAGTGCAGATAGCCTAGTATGAACCTATGAACCTATGAAGATACAAATTGTACAGGACACTAAGGATAATCACAAGGCTTTCTTAACTGATGGTAGGAACCTTGTTGGGAATTCACAGATATGCTCTAAATCACTCAAATATTACAAACAATATACCAAACACACACACATATTGCCAACATCCAACCTGACAGGTGCAGTACAAACCCCCCCCCCCAAACTGCCAAATATCTATCCCAGCAGAGTTCTGGCTCCCTGACATTGCAGATGCTGAGGTAACAGCCAGCATCTACAAAGCAAAACACACAGCATTAATGGTACGAGATGGTGTCCTGGGCTGAGTACAACATGGACTCCAAGAAGAATGGAACGCCAAATAACACTACTGCTCAGTGTCAGCCTTACCACAGGATATGTACCCAAAGAGTAGTGTACAACAACAGTGGTCCTTCTCCACAAAGGTGTTGCCTGAATGGATATTGCAAACTACCACCCCAAAATCCTGACAAGCTTGGTCTGCAAAGCTATGGAAAGGATCAGCATGTACCTCAGACATAAAGATATTGGGGACCTACTGACACTGGACCCTACCCAGTGTGGCTTTCATAAGTGCAGATCCTGCCCCTTAAACATGTTTGACTCATTTGAAACAGTCATTAAGGCCATTGATGAGGGGAATGTGGTCCACACAGCCTAGCTGGACCTTGCAAAAGACTTCCATACAATACCCCACGTGTTCATTATAGATAAGCTCACCAGCTTAAATATAAACCCCTATGTCAGTAGAGGGGTTGCAAACCAGACCAAGGACAGAACTGACATGGTCAGAAATGCTGCAGCCATGTCAGACTACAAACCAGATACAACTGGCATCCCACAAGGCTCGGTCCTGGGACCTCCCTTGTTTTGTATATATGTCCCATAGGTATAGGCCAACATGGAAGGACTGTGTCTGAACAAGTTTGCAGAGGACTACAAACTGGCCACCATAACTGACCCTCCAGCTGACACAAGCATCCCACAAAAGGGCCACATAGAAACAGACAACTGGTGCCATAGCCATGTCAGCAAGCTAATTGCAGAAAAGGGTATAGTCAACCCTGTGGATATACAGTAAGTGCCCACCAATTACCACATAGGTGTTAACCCATTAAGTACTTAAGATGTAATAAGAGACCTGGGAACACAAGTTGATAGATATCATGCATTGGACAAGCATGTGGCTGTAGTGGTTACAGAAACATACCATATACCCACCTAATCATGAAGGTAGTCCGCTCTAGATCAGGGGAGGTCATTGTGACTCTGCAGTCATCCTTCATCAGTCTCACAATTGACTACAATGGCCCCTGTGGGATGTACCTCAGCAGACACCTCCATCAACTGGAAAGACCCCAAAAGTACCTCACCAGGAGTATCAAAGAGCTTGAACAGATGCCATGTGTTGCCTGATTAAACAAACTGCAGCTCCACACAGTGCCATACTGCCCGCCCAGAGGCAAGCTGTGCCTGATGTATAAAGCCATGTCCAAGCTGGAATCAATGAACATGCTGCACCTTGTACAATCTGAATGGCAGTGAGCTATGCACATGAGAGACCTGAACCCCAGCACTGATATACATAGGACATGCTGTACTGATTATCCATAACACAGAAGCCACCCCCACTCTTGAGTAAACTCCAAGTACAGGTTAGCCAGAGAGTCACTCATCGACTCTCCTCAAGAGGAATCTTGATGAGTGGATGGGAGATGGTAGGTTTTCCCTGGGTATCACTGTTATGTCAGGGGTAGACGGAGGCACAGTATACTAACCATGACATATGTCATGGCAAACTCCAGTTACAATGTGTGTCGAAGGACAAACACACTCTCTGACTAGCATTAGAAATGGTCTAGGGCACATCGCTAGTGTTTGCCAATGTCCACCTATGTTGTGGAATACACTACCAATGTTGGACAAGCCTGGTTTAAGTAGTCCATATCTGAACATAATGCAACATGGTCATATGTGCACAACTGGCCCTTAACCAGTCTGTTGTGCTCACTATGAAAATTTAAAGCAGTGATAGGACTAAAGCCCAGGATACTGTCCACCACAGTGAAAGTACTGAACCAGTACATTATACGGTACTACAGTGTTTGGTCAGTATGAAAGGATGTTGACAACTGTATGCAAAGTATCCAATGCAAACCCTGCAGGCACAGTATAATCCCTGTTGTGTTCAGACACAAAGCAGTTGGCCAGTAAGTACACAATATGACAGCCAACACACAACCATAAACGTGAGATATTGTTAAAGTTCACACTCATCCACAAATGTGGTGGACTGCAGAGTTCAACATATGGAAAGTTCACACTGGGCATGCTCGCACACTTTGATAAATGAGACACATGTCAGACAACATGCCATGGAAAGCCTGAACTGGGCATGCTCACACACTTAGACCATATCTCAGTTTAGCAGTTGGCCACACATATCTGGTATTTGTACGTGTTATTCCAGGAACCAACCACATTACAGCAATCTGCCCAGTGCACACAGTTAAATGACTACAGAGATCCCATCGAGACTAGGTCTCAAACACGCAACTTGAGAGGGGATGTTGAATATCAAATAAATGAAAATTCATGAGCTATGAGCGAAGAAGAGCTGTGCCCGCTCATAGAAGTACCAAATCCTCAGGCAGGACAGGAAGGGCAGGACCCAACACTCCTAGTATATAGACTGTGGACACCGGAAGATATCCGAAAAGCCACAGAGGGAATTCCCCATCCAAAAGTTAATTTTAGAAAATTCTTAGACTTGCAGGGCATGAGGTTAAGTTACCATTTAAATGGAGAAGTAGAAGAAAAAGTAGTCAGACAGATCGTAGGTTCAGATTGGCACATGATCAGTGGCAACTGGAATCCTCGTGACGCAGAACACAAGCCACTCCCACATAGTAACGCAGAGCTGGATAACAGAGTGAAAGGTCTGACAGACCGAATCTCTGAGAAATGGAAGCCTAGGGCAGACTGGACTTGCATTAATCAATGCATCCAACAAGAAAGTCAAACAGTTGATAGATATTATGCTAGATTATTAGTGTTTTAACAACCATTGTGGAATGCAGGTACCTGAAGACCAGACACATGATTCCCCATATGAGCAGCAGCTAAAGAATGCATTTTTGAAAGGCAGTATTACACCCATTTTCAGCTTTATTACAAAGCACATAGTAGATCACCGTACAAGTAAATTACAGTCATTACTTGAATATGCAAGACATGCCAAAAGGCATTTTAATAATAAAAAGAAAAAGAAAACTCAAGTATTTGCTGTAGAAGACTGAGCTGAAGTTTTTGTAGTACAGTCGGGGAAAAAGGGCAAGAAAAATGCCCAGGGAAACAAACAATCTGATAAATGATCAGAAGAGTTTGAAGAAAGGAAGAAAAGGGGTGAATGTTTTAAATGCGGAAAAAAGGGACATTTGGCAAGGGATTGCAAGCAAAATAAGAAGGTAGCCATGGAAGATAAGGAGGGTGAGGACTGACTATATGATAGTCAAGAATCACTAGAAAAGAATAACTGAGAAAAGATAAATGCGAATGTGATAGAAAGGATAGAGAATGTGACAGAAGAAATAGAGGAAGTGCAAGAAACCACAGATAGTGAAGAAAGTGAAATTTTAGACTTAGCATTATTGAGCCTAGAGCTCTATTTAGCAGACACGAAACCAGAAGTTACACTTCTGGTAGAGGGCAGGGAAGTTACATTTCTGTGTGACTCACGGGCATCACGAACCTTGATACATCCTTCCAAACTACCACAAAATTCAGAATCACTTGATTGTATATTAGTGAAAGCAGCTAATGGACAGCTGTATCGAGAGCCACTCTCCCATAACATAGCAATAACTGACCCTGTTTCAGGGATGACCCAGAAAAGCAAAATTGTTGTTTTTGCAAAATGCCCAGTAAACCTTTTGGGCAGAGACCTTATGCAGATATTTGGCATAGCAGTAGTTCCAACCACGCAGGGTATGGAAGCACAGCGACAAATGGATACTTTTGTAGTGCGACCGGAGGGTGAAACATTTTATTGGTACAGCCAGGACTTGGTTACAACTGGTCCAGGGGCAGTAACCGAAGAACTGATGAATGTAGCCATCAGTAAGTCCCCCTCCCTTGACACTGATAAACAGCATTTGTTGCACTGTACTCTATATTACTGTAGCACACCAGGACCTGATAAAGAATATGAGCAAGAACTGTTTAGAAACCATGCCAACAGATTGGTATTACATAATCTGTACTGGGACACAGAAGGGAACAGTGTAGTTAGCTGTTCATTGCCCCAGGAATTCTTAGCACTTTATAAATCTAATTGATTACCACATGTTAGTTTGACTAAAGACAAGAATGTGAAATGGGCAGACGTAGGAGAAAAAGTCACAAAGTGGGAAAAACAGACAGAATAAGAACTGTCAGAACAGGGAGTACAAAAGCAGAAGTTAAATTGGATAACACAGACACATCCAGCTGTACACTTGTAGGCAAGTGAGGACAGCTGAGTAGCACTCTTACTAGAAGAAGAAGAAAAAGCCTTATGAAGCATACCAAAAACTCTCTGGTCAACAGGAAAATCAGATGTAAGACTTATTCGTACAGCAGGACCAGTTACTATCACGCCAAAATCAGCATTTAGACCACAGAAGAGACAATATCCCTTAAGAAAAGATGCAGAAGTAGGAATCAAACCTATACTAGCAGCTTTACTTAAGGAAGGAGTACTGATAGAATCTCCCGATTCACCATGTAACACACCCTTATTTCCTGTCAGGAAAGCGAACGGAGAATGGCGTATGGTCCAGGATTTGCAAGCTGTAAATGACGCAGTAATACCTAGAGCACCTATGGTGCCAGATCCACATACCCTGTTGAATGATTTAAAACCTCAACAGAAGTATTTTTCTGTGGTAGATATTAGCAATGCGTTTTTTTCTATACCGATACACCCTGACAGCCAACATTGGTTTGCATTTACATTTCAGGGGAAGAGGTACACATACACAAGACTACCACAGGGGTATTGTGAAAGCCCAACAATATTTTCACAAGAAATGGCAAGTAACCTGGTGGGATTTATCCCACTGAGAGGCAGCCAGATTTTGCTTTATGTAGATGATATCCTGCTGGCAGCCCCCACCCAGCAAGAATGCAGGGAAGATACCATAGCATTACTACAACTTTTAGTCACTCAAGGACACAAAGTAAACAAAAACAAATTGCAGCTTTGGAAAAAGCAGGTCAAATACCTGGGATATGTAATATCCAAAGAAGGTAGAATATTGGATGAAGAAAGAAAAATAGCAATTTTACAAGCACCCAAACCGACTACCAAGAAGGAAATTATGTCCTTCCTGGGTACAACTAATTACTGTGGGAGTTGGATTCCAAACTATGCTTTGGAATCTGCTCCATTGACTGACTTGATATACAAAAAGCCTATGGCAGCACAAGATTTACTACAATGGACACCAGAAGCAGAATCAGCTTCCTGCAGATTAAAGCAATTGATAGCGTCCTCATTAGTTTTAGGACTACCAAACTATCATAAATGTTTTTTCCAAACCATAGATTGTAAGCAAGGTTATATGACGTCAGTATTGACACAGCAACATGGGGACAAGCAACGTCCCATAGCTTACTATTCATCACAGCTGTACCCAGTGGTGCGATCTCTGCCCCACTGTGTACAAGAAGTAGTTGCAGCTGCAATGGCAGTGCAGGCTTCAGCCTCAGTAGTGTTGTTCCACCCTCTCACATTGAGAGTGCCTCATGCAGTCGCGATTATTTTACTGCAAGAAAAAGTAGCATATCTTTCTCCTGCTAGACCTCTTTCCTGTATGACTATACTGTTGAGCCAACCTCACATGGCAATTGAACGGTGTACAACTTTGAATCCGTCTACCTTGCTCCCAACCCCTGCAGATGGCACACCACACAGCTGCCTGCAGGAGATTGAGCAAAAGACACTACCTAGAAAAGATCTCATGGATGTTCCCTTGGATGATGCCGAGATGACATATTACATGGATGGCTCATGTAAAAGGGGTCCCACAGGGCAGAATCTAGTAGGATATGCAGTAGTTTCTGATACTGAAATTCTAGAAGTGAAATCCTTACCACACAATTTATCTGCACAAGCAGCAGAATTGATTGCCTTGACATGGGTATGTACCTTAGCAATGGGTAAATGTGTGAATATTTTTACTGATAGCCAGTATGCTTTTTCTACTCTACATGTTTTTGCGCAACAGTGGAAGAATAGAGGAATTATAACATCTACTGGAAAACCGATTAATCATGCGCAGTTTATTTTGGATTTGTTAGAATCTATTCAGTTACCTCAGAAAGTAGCTATTTGTAAATGCGTAGCTCATACCAAGCAACAGGATAGGATTTCAAAAAGTAATGCAAGAGCTGACACAGCTGCAAAACAGGCAGCTTCAGTTTCAGAAGTATTTCTTTTGAGTGAGGAATTACAACCCTCTGAGATTTTAGATTTAGAAATGTTGAAAACAATGCAGACACTTACTACAAATGTAGAAAAACAGAGATGGATAAAACGAGGAGCAATTCTTGAGAAAGGGCTGTACATCTCCAAAGAAGGAAAACCGATATTGCCATCTAACTTGTTTAGATATGCAGCTTTGTTGAGCCATGTCTCAAAAGGGGGGATGGTACAGTTAGTGAATCGAGTGTTTACAACATATGGGTTTATAAACTACACTAAAAATTTTTGTGCGGCATGTCATGTTTGTAATAAACATCATGCACAAGGGGCATTGAAGCCTAAGCAAGGGAGTTTCCCTACACCACCATACCCGTTCCATACTATTTGTATGGATTTCATAGAACTAAACAAATTCGAAAATAAGAAGTATTGTCTTGTCATTTTAGATATGTTTTCCAAATGGGTGGAAGCTTTTCCAACTAAAAATCCAGATGCAGCTACCGTTGCGAAAGTTCTCTTTAAAGAAATTATTCCTAGATTTGGCATACTGGAAAAGATTTATAGTGACAATGGCACACACTTTGTAAATCAAGCTATACAACAGTTGAGTCGATATTTCGGAATTTCCTTGAAGAACTATTGTGCATACCACCCACAATCTGCAGGATTAGTAGAGAGGCATAATGGAATTTTGAAAAATAAACTTAGGAAATTAATGAGTGAAATACAAAAGAACTGGGTGCACTGCCTGCCTCTGGCACTGTTGAGCATGAGAACTGTTCCAAATGCAAAAGGGTTAACTCCTTTTGAAATACTATTTGGGGGGGGCATATGATATACCTCAGTGGAAGCCTCTCATGCCTGCAGACCAGGAGGCTGATGGTTCACTTGCAGAATATATGAGATGACTTTTAAGTAATAAACAACTTTTGCAGTTAAATTCTGTTTCAGATAAAAAACAAGCCAGACCATCAGAAGCAGCAGTAGTCTCAGGCACGTGGGTCTGGGTGAAAATCATCAAGAAAAAGAATTGGACGACACCGAAGTGGGAAGGGCCATACCAAGTGCTACTGTCGACACCCACTTCAGTCAAGATCGCAGAGCGAGCATCCTGGATTCATTTGACACACTGCAAACTGGTTAAGAACTTTGAACTGGACAAAATCCTTGTTACTGTTACCCAACAAGAACAAAATGACCAGATATAGAGAAAACAGGAATGCAGAACAACCCCAGAAGTATTGCATGATTATCCTGTTAACCATACTGATAACAATGATTTTTTTGCTGTGGCCTTTCCTTTTTCCAGCCACACAGGCTGAACTGAATAAATGAGAATCACTCATAGACTTGCATCCGAACTTTAACACTTACCAAGCAATTAAATATGTGTATGCTGAAACTTTTAATGTTTCAAATTGCTGGATTTGCACAGCTATACAAACAGCATACAGGGGATTACTAATGACTGCTGTCCCCCTAGGGGTCAATGAGACCTGGGAAAATTAGATTTTTGATACTACAACTGTAAAATCACGAGACAAAATAGCATTGTACCTGCCTGTTACACAAAAGGGAATTGTGTGTTTTTACAAAAATTATACTGTTCAGGTAGGTTGGAGTAATTGTAATGTGACTGTTCCTTACAAATGTCATACCAAAGCCAATAATGCAGGTTATATCTGTGATGCAAACTATGACTCATATCTAGAGTCGATACATAAAATTGTTGATGAGATACAACGTAATCCTGTTCTTTTTAAACAACGATCTATTATTGATAAGAAAATGTTTCATGCAGGGCAAGTGTATATTAATACCAAAGTAGAGAATTGTTATTTTGTTTGTGGGGGAAAAAGGCATACAAATGGTTACCTGAGAACTGGTCCGGCAGTTGTTTTTTTTGGTTACCTGGTTCCGGCCATACGACACACTGCAGTCTTGCCTCAGGGAAGAATTCGAAATGTCAGAGAGGTCACCAAAAAAAATGGAAATCCAATCAAAAGGCCTGAAAATCCAGTGGGACGAATCGAAGCAGGCTGGAGAAACCATAATTCCGTGAAGAACAAAGATAAACTGACACATATGGACTTGAGTGACACTATTATATCGTGGGCAGGTATAGCCCCTGCATATGGCGCAGTGAAATCAATTTGGGAGCTGAGAAAACTGTCCAAACTTCTCGAAGTAATGAGTAATGCAACTTTTTCTGCTCTCAAATTAATGACTGATGAACTGAATGCTATGAGAACTGTGGTACTTCAAAACCGCATGGCTCTTGACTTCACCCTAGCGGCGAAAGGTGGTACGTGCACTTTAATAAAAGAGGAGTGCTGTTCGTATATTCCTGACAACCAGCATGAGATAAACGACCATCTTGAGGTGATTCAGCAAGTGTCGACCATGACCAAACCAGGCCCAAACCCACTGACGGACTTTTTCCAGAATTTGTTTGGGGGGTGGGGTAGCATCCTAATGAACATCCTGATTGCCATTTGTGTGGGATTACTTCTATTGGGAGTGTGTGTTTGCTGTGGTATTCCCTGCATGAAAAGATTAATCAAAGATTTTATAGACATGTCAGTTTCTGAAACTCTGTATCAAGGTACTGAAATTGAAGAAATGTTGAAGAATGAAACACTTTCATAAGTTTAAACTGAATGACTCTCTTAACTGCAAATCTTGAACAGAAGAGGTTAGGAGAAGAAGCAAACTGTTTATGCTTTTGAAAATAGAATAAAAAGTATTAACAGGGGGGAAATGTTAGAAAAATATGTATTAATGTATGTGTTTAGTGCTTATTAGAAGCTAAAAGGGTTAACACATTTCATTCTGTTTTATGTACAGCTTAGTTTTGTGTGAAACTAAAAGATGCTTTTCTAAAATTACAATATGCTTTCTGAAAACTGCAAGATGCACCCTGACCTAGTATTTGCTAGCACAGCAAAATTCATGTTTATGCCTTTTGGAAATATACTGAAAAACAGGTGATTATCTGCTAGGTCAGGAAATTAATGAATAGAACAATACTGTTTTCTACAATGTTACTGAACTTGAACAATTAGCTCTGTTCGTGTTATGAGAACATGCACAGCTGCAGAAGAACTAGATACAGTCAAACAATGATTGCTCGAAGAAATGAAGTATAATCTGTACTTGCTTTGTGCTCAAATTAGCCATAGTACCTTGAATGGTAACATTGCATAGAGAGAACTTGTATCTTAGGTGGTCATCAAGGCCACGTTGTTTTTCTTAGGAAGTTTTTTCATAAACTTGATGTACCAGCAGAAAATCATGGACAAACAGCTGCCATGAAATAATATTGAAAGAACTTGTGATTTGTTATGTCAGCTTAGTAGGCCATACCTTGTAAGAAATGTATAAAAATGGTTTCACTTCCTGATTTTAGTTAGACAAACTGTATTAGCACGTTTTTGTCTCCTTGCTGCAAGATTAAAGTGCCTTAACCTGAACCTGCCGTGTATTGATAAAATATTAAAAGGGGATTATTTAAGCTAAAAAGAATTTCCCCATTATACTTGCCATCATGCAGACTCATACAATGGCAGGCAAGAGTGGCTGCTAAGGACATAGGCCCTTGTGTAGTGCTGTAACTAGGGTATACATAATTAGGTGTATGCAAATGAGCTCAGTTTACTGAATAGCAAAATGGGCCACCGTGTCTGCAGGTACCTAATGGTGTAGGGACTACAACATGGTGATGTAGGCAGAAGAGGTATCTGACATGAAAAGGGGGTGTGTCGTGCTTTGTGTAAGCACATTGGAGCTCCGTGGCTTCTGTTTGTGCTCAGCTAAGCAGGGTGGTGTGTCTGAGGCTGCTTAGCTGGTGATAGAAATGCTGAGCATGCCTGTAAACAGGGGAGGGCCATTTTTGCTCAGCAGTGGTTACACTGTAACCACAGTGTAGGAAACTGGAAACAATATAAAAGGAAATAGCAGACAAAAGGCAGCCAATGATAAACGACTAATAAGGTCGCTGCCACTCGCAGTGGGCCATTCAAACCCCTTAATAATGTAGCTGGCAGGTGGAATATATCATAGTTAGCCAATCACACAGGCTGCATCTGCACCACATCAGTATAAAGTATGCAGATACCTTTCAATCTGATTTCCCCACATACTCTGCACTATTGGAGTACACACTTGAGAATTTTAACTGACAAAATGATAGGGACTGCAGCTGCTTTGTTACATCTCTACAAGCTACAGACTAAGGGCAGTGATGAGTATGATGCTGACAAATGGCAAAGACTAAGGAGGAGAAGAGTGTTCAGACCTAGGGTAACCTTTCAGTGGCTACATAAGCTGGAGATAGAGTGCTACAAGGTGGACAGGGACATACTACAGCAACTCAACGAGCTCTGCCACCATCACCTCAGAGCCAACAGAGGGGAAACTATCCCAGTGGAAACAAAGGTATATGTAGCCCTAAGAATACTAGCTACAGGTAGTTTCCAAAGACCTACTGGGGATGTCATTGGGGTTTCACTGGCATCTGCATCCAAGGTACTCCACCAGTTCCTGAATGTCATGCTATGACATGCCAGAGAGCACATTTATTTCCCGAGCGTTCCTGTGGAGAGGACCGGCAATATGCATCTCTTCCACTATGCAGCGCACTAGCCAGAGATACTGGGTGCCATAGACTGCACTCATGTCCACATCAAAGCACCACCAGGTGAAGTCTATGTCAACTGCAAGGGCTATCAGTCAAACTGCCAGGTCGTGTGCAATACCCAGGGCATTATCATCAATGTGTGTGCTGGCAGCCCTGGTAGTTATCATGACTCCCACATCTGGCATGCCTCGCAGCTGTATCAAGCATTTGCTGGCGGGAACATCTCATATGGCCATCTAGTGGGGTTTCTGGCTATGCACTGGAATGTTGGATGATGAAACTCATCAAAAATGCACACACACACACACACACACACACACACACACACACACACACACACACACACACACACACACACACACACACACACACTGGAAAACACCATATTGAGGCACATGCAAAAACTAGGAACATTATAGAGCATGTGTTTGGGCTGCTGAAATCACAGTTCTGCTGCCTTGAGATATCTGGTGGAGCCCTGCAGTACTTTCCAACTACATGTGCACACAAATTGTGTGCCATGCTACACAATATGATTCTGTGGAAACAGCTGCAGCAGGAACATCACAGGGAAAGAGGACACAGCCATCCACTATTGCCAATGTTCCCACAGGCACATGGGGACTCAGAGGAACCACTACCTCAGCCTGTCCCTGTAGGCAGATGTAGGCATGTCCAGTATGCCCTGGCCTTGGCAAAGAGGCAACACATAGCACATACACTGGCACCCTAGGTATCCAGGGACTGACACCTCTCTCCTACTCACACACACACACAGTAAAAAGTATGCCACACACATCACACTATCTGTACCTTACCCTTATATAAGCTGTGTACTGCATGCATCAGACAGAGTCAGCCCTAAAGCACTGTCCTCACAACTGCTGCAGGCCTAAGGTAAGTCACTTTTCTTAACAACTAATGAATGGAGTAGTACGTTCTGGTAGCATATCTATAGTATCACTGCATGTATGCAAGGAAATGGTGTGGCCTACTGGGATAGCAGCATACAACTGACAACAGGACAAATGTCCAAAAATACTGTCTTCCCCAGAATATGCAGTAGTCCCCTAGGTGAAAAAAACCCACTGCAGTATATGTCGGGGACTAGCAAACTGCGGTGTCATAGGACACATGCATGGATGTCAATGTTGGAGTCCCATACACACCTCCCAGCCTCTCCTAGCAAGTCAGTTGTACAAAGCCATAAAGAAATATGTGGCAAAGGACCACAAATAGGGACAATGATGAAATAGTCCTCTTACACACTTACAGAGTGATATCACAGGAGGTCTTACAGTTGCATTAACTCTCTGAAGGGTAAGAAGTCTAAAACTCAAATGTCTGTCATTACTTTCTAACCTTTGGTCTTTAGTGATATGCTACTTTTCTCCACGACAAGTACAATACTATGCTAAATGGAACCAAAATATAAAGCAAACATTTTGACAGTCTATGCAAATGTGTAGTTGAGAGGTATGCCCCCCTCCCCCCAATGCACCTGTATTCCCAAAGAAATGCAGCAACATTTACGTTTGTAGGGTAACAGCAGCAGACCACACATTCCCAGGGCGGCCCCAATCAACTTGCTAACATATTTCATGCCTGCAATATGCAGGGGTCAATGTGCTATTTGTATTTATAGTTAATACTGTCAGGAAGTATACAGCACTTACTGGTGGCTGTTGTGGCTTAGTCATCTAATTACAATACTGTGGTTGACAGGGCCTGTAGTTCCAAACTGGTTGTGCCAGTTATTTTGCATGTCAGCTACACTTATAGTAGGAGTTGTACGCACTGTCCAGAAGGCCATACTTATTACTTCAGGAAAGCTGCACAATGGAGGGACAGGGGGCCACACATATGGACAGTACACAGGTCTGAGTAACCTACACAGTGCCTACTACAACAGCAGGTTGTGAGAAGTTGACTGCCAGGATATAAAGGCTGCCATGTCACTATGTCAGTAATGACAAGTAAGTGGGCACCATCCATACCCATGGAATGACAGGGTGTCACAGAATGTCCACATGTATGCCTCATGTATCTGTTCTGCTTGTCATAACATTGCATTTGCGTGACAAACTATTGACAGACCAATAAAGGTTGATGTGAAAACAGCAATGTCAGACAGTAGAGATGCAGATGTCATCCCCAAAAGTAATTGCAAGCTAATACAAAAATGCTCCACCAACTGTGTAAGTTTGGAAGAGCAATATTAAGAGCCTGCCCCATTCTGGGCCTGTGTCTGACTGTTATATATGGGTCTGTCCAGATGTCCGTCTGTAAGAATCTGACAGCTATGACCAATCTGTAGCCTGACAATAACAGTGCAACACAGACCATCTGAGGACCACAGCAGATCTATGGGGCACGATGCACAACCCGCTAAACAGGTACATCAAGATGTGTGAGGTCTGTAACCCTTTGTGTGATGTTAATACTACTAGCCCACTCACACTATAAATAAAAATACATAACAGCAGCAACTCTGGACAAAGGCCATGACTGCACTACACAAGGACAAAGAGACACATATAAGGGGAGGCCAGTGGGCTGTGGCTGACCAAGTTTGCAGATGACTGAAAGCTGGGCGCAGTCATCAGTTCCCCAAGTGATGTGGACATCTTCCAAGAGGGTCTCACCCAAACAAACGACTGGTGCCAGAAACGTGACCTCAAGCTGAATGCCAAAAAAATGCATCATCCCCTTTGGGGAGAGTGACATCCCCATATATTACATTAATAACAACGTCCTAAGTACACAATCAGTAGTGAGGGATTTGGGCACCCAGGTTGATAGCTACCTTACTTTTGATGACCGTGTTGCTTCTATTGTCCAGAAAGCTTTCTACAGGGCCCACCTCATCAGTAAGGGTATCTCATCCAGGCACAAAGAGGTCATAAGATCCCTGTATTCTTCCCTTATAAGACCAATTATTGAGCTTAACACCCAATTCGGCATGAACCTCACAAAGCACTTGCAGCAGCTGGAGAGACCACAGAGGTCCTCACCAGGAGAATCCAGTGCCTCAAACACCTACCATATACAGATAGGCTAAAGGCCCTGTCCCTCTGCTCAGTTTCATATAGACTCCTCAGAGGTGACCTCCGTCTGGCATACAAAGCTATCTCAGACCCCGCCTTGATGGGACTACTGCATACGCGCAAGTCAAGCTCCACTACAGCAACCCGTATGTGTGACCTCAACCTGATCTGTGATATCAATAGGATTTGTTGGCAGGAAAGATTTGTATGCCAGGACTCCCCTTCTGTTGAATAGACTCCCTCTCCACATCAAACAGAGTACCTCATTAACCCTTTTTAAGAGCAACCTGGATAACTGGTTGGGAAACAGAAAATACACACCTGGGATTCCACCTGTGTCCCTGCTGGGCAGGGGCTCTGTTTTCTAACTTGCCTAAATATGGGCTAAACTCTTGGTTAGGCTTATAAGGGCCTCAGGGTCAATAGCCTAGTAACCTCCTATGATCCTAGGAACGGTCACTAGAACCACATCCATATATGCAGACACACAGACACACACACACACACAAAACTCCTACCTATCTAATTTACAATTGAAAGATCACAGTATCAGTAGCAAGCAACACAGGAGAAGTCTGACTTTAACAGTGTGAAAATGCATATTTGTACTTAGTAAAATGTCATTGTTTGGAACAGCTTGTACTGTGCATCACAGGTTTTGGGACAAATGCATGTGTTTGGAGACAGGCAATTTAACAGCACTGTGCTTGTTCCATGTAATGACATACTTCTCTGCTAAGATTTATATACTGTCATTTATATAGACTGAATTACTGAAAGGAATGTATACCTGTTTTACATTATGGGCTGTCAATAACAATCACAAATGTAAACCAGTAGATTATCAATCAAGCATTCCTGCAAGTTCATTCTGGGATGATTCCATGGAAATAGTACATATTTATACTGTCACTTTCACTTGTCTCATGCTGTCTGAGTCTCCCTGCTGGAGATGGAATGTTTTTGCAAATGCTTTACTGCTTCAGTATTCAAATGGTATATTAAAGAAATGTAACTGGAGAGAAGTATGGCAGTGCACTTCAGAATAACATTGATGGATTATGTGTGCAAAAGTTATCCAGCAATGTAACACAGTTGCATGTGCAGTATTTGCAGTGCAGAAATACATTAACAGACTACTTACTTGAGTCAATCACTCAAATCCAGATACCTTCTTCAAAATTCAGTAAAAACATACAGACATTGTACTACCTATATAATTATTTAAGTATTGTTTTACTCACTGTCTGAAGCACACTGCTGGAAGCTCAGTTGTGCTGCTGATGACAAAGTATTAGTGCATTCATAAACACATCTTCAGGTGGTAAACTTAGAATGGGAATTAGAAGTAGTCAATACTGCTCTGTGCAGACGTTTTCACAAATAAGCAGTGTACACATACAACCATGTCTTAATCTGATGGAATACAGAACAGGTATGTGGTATGGTCATGTTTCAGGTGAGATGATTTACACATTAGTCATAAGAGTAGCAGTTCTTCAGTCCTTATCTGTATGCTGCAGGTGTATTATGGCACACACAAGGGACTAAGCATGTTATTGCTGATGGAAGCAGGTTAGAATCAAGCAGGTTTATTTGATGTCAGAGAAAGGGTGGAAGAGGTGAAGAGTTTGTGACAGAAATACACATACAGGCTAAATACAAGATTAGTTTATGTTTCATTCCTGCACATATTTATGTTGTGTTACTATTTGCTTTACCATCCTAATTATTCAGTTAAGATCTGTACAAGACAGCCTTCACAATAGGGAACAAGCATATTCATGGAGCAGCTGGATAATGTGCGTTAAGAAAGTCTGTAGTCAACAGTTAAGGCCACAGGAGTCATAAACATTCAAAACTACTATTGTATATGTCTGGATACAACCCTTGACAGTATTTCAAGACACATCTTTTGACCTGAGTATTATCTAAGCTCACTACATAGTTTCAATAAGACAACAGACTTCAGAAAAGGAGACTCAATGTTCCTTAAATTTTTGTTACTGAAAATGAACTACTTAAGATTATATTTGCCTTTCACTTGCTGCATAGGCACATCCTTGTACAATCAGTTAAAGCCAAAAAAAGAGTAAATATTACCATCATTCTCAGATAAGTTATATAGGCAAAAATCATGTTCCCGCTCTCAAATATAAAGCATGCATTTACACTAAGCAAATCTTTCCAGTATGGGGACCTCAGTCATTCTAAAGCCATTTTTATTTATCCCAAAGTGCAAAACAATTCTAAGTTTCAAAAGGAACAACATGAAATAGGGCTTCTGGATATTGGCAAAGGCTCTTGCCACCCCCATAGTGCCTTTTTTAGGCAAGGCTCAAATTCTAAACCTACCACCCTAGAACACAAAAAAGGAAAAAAACTAAGGGTAATGCTGCTCAATGCCAGAAGTCTCAACCTCAAGATGCATGCACTCAAAGCCCTTCTCAGTATGGAGAACATCGATGTCTGTGCTGTGACTGAAACCTGGTTCAAGGCTCCTCAGAGCACCCCAGCATTATCAGGTTTTACCTCATATCATGCGTTCCGGCCCCAAAATCCGGACAACACCAAGAAAGGAGGGGGGTGTCCATATTCATCAAGGACACCCTCACCTCAAGGTTGGTGGCAATGCACGATGCATCGGAGACCATCCAGGTGCAATTAACCATAGGCAAGACTGCTCTGCAATTTGTAGCATGTTACAGGCCACCCTCTCAAACTCAGGAACCTCACACAGCTTTCCTGAAAACACTGGAGGGGATAAATGTATCTCCAAACACCATCATACTAGGTGATTTCAACTATCTGAATATAGACTGGGATCACTACTCAAGCCCCAACACTCTAGCCCAAAGGTTCCTAGAGTTCATAAACTCAAATGCCATGGAACAACTAGTCACCATCCCCACAAGAGGAGAAAACCTACTAGATCTCATCATCATGAACATGGGGTCACATTGTTCAACACCGGAAGTATTCCCCTCATTGGTGAGATCAGATCATAAACTAATCTCACTGGAAGTCCACATCCCGCCCCCACCCCAGATAAAAAAGACCACAATGAAGAACTTCTCAAAAGCCGACTTCACACTTCTAAAGACTAGTGTGGTCTCTTTCAAGGCCCCCAAGCCTGCAGAAACCATTACTCAAGCCGCTGAATCACTTACAAATGCCTTCTACCAGCACCTCCAGGACTGCATGGCTCAGGCAATCCCAAACAAAACAAAGACTCTTTGTACCAAAGGCAAGCATCCAGTCTTGTGGACCCCAGCCATAAACAAGCTCTACAACAAAAGGAGGAAGCTACTACAAGATAGAGCAAAATCCTTAAAAGGGAAGACACCCTTAATCATTATAAGTAAAAAACCAAGATCTCTCATAAAATCATCCAAGGCAAATTTTGAGAGAAAAGTTGCTAAGGACTCAAAAGACAACCATAAGGCCTTTTTTAGCTATGTTAGAAACCTGGGAGGAAACTCCCAGATATGCTCAGAATTAGTTCAAAATGATGTAAAAATCACTGAACCTACAGACATTGCCAACATACTGGCTGACAGGTTCAGTGCAAATTTCCTCCCCCCCAAAAGGAGAGATATCTATACCAGAGAATTGTAGCCCCCCAAATATCTCAAACGCTCAGGTGAGAACTGCTCTCTCCAAGGCGAAAAACACAGCATCCATGGGACCACATGGTGTCCCCGATTGTGTGCTCCACGAACTCAATGAGTAATTAAACCCGCAGTTAGGGCAGCTGTTTAATCTTAGCCTCACCTCAGGATACGTACCCAAGGAGTGGCGTACGGCAACTGTGGTCCCACTTCACAAAGGCGGTGCCTCCACCGACCCTGGAAATTACCGTCCCATCAGCTTGACAAGCCTGGTCTGCAAAGCTATGGAGAGGATCATAATGGAACTCATAAATAAAGACAAAGGGGACTTGCAGACATTGGATCCAACCCAGTTTGGCTTTGTCAAAGGCAGATCATGCCTTTTAAACTTGGTTGACTTTTTCGAAACAGTCACCAAGGCCATTGATGAGGGCAAGGCAGTCCACACAGCCTACCTTGACCTGGCAAAGGCTTTTGACACAATACCCCACTCAGGTATCATTGAAAAACTCACCAGCTTAAATGTAAACCCATACGTCACAAGATGGGTTGCAAACTGGCTAAGTGACAGAACCCACAGGGTCAGAGTTGCTGGCGCCATGTCAGACTCAAAGCCTGTCACAAGTGGTGCCCCACAGGGCTCAGTCCTGGGCCCACTCTTGTTCGGCATCTACTTTTCAGAAGTACAAGCAAACACAGGAGGATTATGGCTGACAATGTTTGTAGATGACTGCAAACTGGGCGCCATAGTCGAAAACACATGTGACACAGATATCCTTCATAAGGGTCTTATAGAAATGGATAACTGGTGCCAGAGCCATGGCCTAAAGTTAAATGCCAAAAAATGCATAGTCATACCCTTCGGGAAAAACAAGGTTACCCCTAGCTACCATATAGGTGGCAATCCACTAAGCACAGAAGAGGTTATCAGGGATCTGGGGACCCAGGTTGACAGTAACCTTTCGTTTGACACTCACGTTGCCAAAGTAGTTAGGAAGACCTTCTACATTGCCCACCTGATCATGAAGGGTTTCACATCTAGATCAAGGGAGGTCATCGTTCCCCTGTACTCATCACTCATCAGACCAATGATTGAGTACAATGCCCCATTCGGAATGTATCTGACCCGACACCTGCAGCAATTGGAAAGGCCCCAAAAGTTCCTCACCAAAAGGATAAAGGGTCTCAAAAATATGTCTTATGCTGCCCGACTGAAGGAACTCCAGCTCCATTCAGTCGCTTACCGTCTGCTCAGAGGTGACCTGTGCACACCTTTAGCATTTTAGAACTGAAGGAAAACTGTAAAAATTTCTTCACAGACATGATGCATGTAATATAGAAAGCCATTTTCTGAGTAGAATGATATCTGCTGTAGGTGTATAACATGGATATTAATTTTCTTAAACATGCATGAATGCATAAATAGTATGCACACTCTTCAATGAAATACCATACATATTGGGCAAATTAACAAGGGTATCACTTTTGCATGTCACGTGGCCTTTGTCATAAAGGCCTAGTTCAAAAACCCATTTAAGAAATTAATCAATAATAAAAATAATATGGCAGAATAAAGAATATAGATGATGTCCAAGCCATCGACGAGTGCATCAACACATTAGCTTTGGTTAGTGGTATAAGGAGTTCAGCCACAATGGAGTAGTGTGTGCAAACAATTTGTCAGTAAACTACATGATGCTTCTGTATACCAGAAAAAGACTTGATTATATACCTGAGCACAGCCTAACACAGTGCCAAATGCATTGGGCCAAAACTTCAAGTAGTAGTGCAACTTTAATTATTTCATCTTATGCATGTGCCAGCAGCAGAAGGCATGGTGGCTAAGGAATCTTCTGAGGAACTGACTGAAGTTGGTCCTCATGAAAGGCATAGGTGCATGTAATATTTTATGTCATTAGGAAATAGGTGCTACATGGTCTACAACTATGGATCATGGCAAGGCAAACAGAATAAAATTTCTGTTGAATTCTTTAACAATCCTAGGCTATGCATTGGTGTGCACTAACTGGACACACTGTACCTCAGACATTACCATACCCATCTAATCTAGAGGGCTGAGAAATGCAAAGTTGGCATCATTTGCACACAGAGGCACAAACACAGAATGCAGTAGTATGAACCATGAACCTGAACTAGCATAGGTGGTGTGTGGTAACCATGCATGAGACTATGAGATTGTTCAATACAGGGATCACTTTCCACACGTGTAAAGTCATACTAATGAATATAATTGATGGTTGGCATATGCACACATGTACTTGGTTTCTATGACCTACAGCAATTATGGTGTAAAATCAGGAACTGATTGTAGTAAACAAGAAAGTCAGCATTTTTCCCATGTTCTTTCAGTACAATCTTTGGTTTCAATGTTTTATGAGTGTGTTTATTATCTGGCTATGAATAAACTGGACATTGTGAAGTCTATGAGTCTGTGCATTAAATGTTAATATATTAACATTGAACACATTTTACTTAACCTTGTTTTTATGCAGGCAAATGAGTGTGAAAAGCACAGTGTTAGGCTACAACAGTCTATCTAGTACTTAGTCCAAATACGTATGGCAAAAAGCTACTTCTTTAGTGCAGGTTTAAACTCTCCCAGCCTTCATTTGTTTAATGTGTGACTCTGACTAAGTTACTTAACCAGACAGTGCTCCTAGGTCATCCTGGAAGAGAAACACTTAGATGCAGTGAGATGTCCAAAGCTGTTAGCAAATATGTTGTGCATTTGTCTATTCATTTTCCGAACACTTCACATAGATGCTAATTCATACTTCACTATGCTGTTGCCAGCACGTCTTTTAATTTAATGTATGCATTTTCATTTAATGTGATTTTTCAAGGGAAGAAGTGTTTATTTGTTCTTATGCAAACTCTGTTTTCAGTGTACAACTGTTTAGCAAATGGCCATCAGTGTTTTTGCAGTAAAAATTGAAATAAGAGTTTTAAATAAAATCCAACTGTCTATGATCATTCGTTCAACTAATTCATTGTAGAAGTAAAAATAAAATGAAATAATACATGTGCTGACAGGTTTCAACAGTGTTTTGTAGTAATTAAGGAAAGAAAGTCTAGTAACAGGATATTGATAAAGCTGTGGGGAAAGCAGCTAGGGCCTAGGGCCCCATTTGACCATGATCCAGGTCTGACTATGAGCACAAATTTCCTGGATATGATCTGAACAAACATGGGAGAATGCTGCAACCCTTCCATATTGGAAAGGTTGGACCATAAAACTGTCTCGTATGTATTAAAAATAATGCTTGGATGTCCAGCCCTGGAACAGTTAGGAATTATCCTAAAGCTGACTTTTGACTATTAAATGAGTCCCTGGCAAAATTCCAAGTGCCCAACAAACCACTGCCTATGTGGAATTGTTATCAAAAAACTGTATAATCATGCTAATACAAGTCTGCATACATATGTCTGTACCTACCAGAAATAAGAATGGGGGCAAAAACAAGTTAACATGTTGGAATCCCAACATCGATAGGTAGTATAATAAAAGGAAGATAATCATGCCAAAATTAGGAAGTGCAGTGTCAAGCAATTCAATCTCTCCCTCATCATTCTAAACAAGCAACTCAGAGAACTAATAAAGTCTATTAAAGCCAAATTTGGGGATAAAAGAGCCTTCTAGCCTGAGGACAATCTCAAGGCTTCCTCCAGTTAAATCTACAACCTCAAAGGCAGTGCATAGATATGCAATGAACTAATTCTGAATAAGAAATCTACACTGAGAATGAAGATATTGCAAATCCACTGGTCAACAAATTCAGCTCCAGGTTTTAGCCCTCTCTTCCTGACACCCCTCAGGGAACACCAATAGACATATCCCTTACTACTGGGAAAGCATGTAGGCAGTAATATTATCTTTAACCATGACAGTGTCTATGGTAGCAAGGAAATCATTCTATATTGCACAATGTATACCAAAGGATATGGCATCAGTAACGACCCACCCCCCACTTTAACATTCTCACTCTGAGATCACACTAGAGTGAGGAAAAGAGAATATTCCCTTATCCACACCATAGTACGCTCTCCAAAACAGTCATCCCTCATGACTCCCTCTAGCTGCAGGCATACTTCAGCGAAAGTGTTTTTTGGCAAAACGCACTTTTGTGGAAGTACGCCCGGCTGATAGTGATTCTGTGTTGTATATATTCACAGTGACATCAGAGTTTAAAATCACAGGAAATATTTGAAATAACATTGAAGGAAAGGCTCAGACAAGTAAAGGATAAGGCAATTAGAGATGAACACAAGGTTAATCCACAAATTCTCAATAGAATACTACAACAATGTAACTGGCACCTGCTACAGACTCTAGCACTAGACCAGGCAGTCAACTTTTTCAATAGTACTTTTATAAATGTTATAAATACAATAGCTCCCATTAAGAAATGTCGAACAAATTTAACTATGCACCTTGGCTAAATAGGACCACAAAAGCCCTATTAAAATCCAGGGACAATACCAGGGAGTACTGGATAAAACAGTAATGGCCAAACTAGACAAATATATCAACAACTTCAAAATCAGGCCAAAAAACAAATAAAAATGGATAAACAACACTACTTCCTTAATGTCCAAAACAAACATTCCAACAACCCACAAAAATTCTGGCAAGCTACCAATTCCCTTCTAAAACCCGGCAAAACTACCAACCCAGCCCCAAACAGCAAGACTAACAATCATAGCATAGCTTCTCAATTTCATCACCACTTCACAGAATCTATTCTCACATTATCTACCCAACTATCTAACAATAATCCTACACTCACGACAACTACATATAACAAAGATTTATCCTCCTTTACACTCTCACCTGTACCAACCTCCACAGTAAAAAAAACTGCTATTAAAATTAAATCCTACCACCAGCGCAGCAGATGGTTTACTCACTAATTTCCTAAACTTAGCTGCAGAGTCCCTGGCTTACCCAGTCTCAGTTCTTATTAACCGCTCCATACAAGAAGCTCAAATCCCCAAATTGTGGAATGTGTCATACATTATTCCTCTACAGAAAGGTGGCAACTCCTATGAGCTATCAAACTACCGCCCCATTGCTATCCTATCCCACCTTTCCAAGCTCCTAGAGAAATATATTCACACACAAGTGATGCACTTCTTAATCTCACACAATCTTTTCTCCTCTACACAGCATGGCTTCTGTCCAAATCATAGTACAACTACTGCTCTTCTGTCCTTCACCAATCAGATTAACCAACTTAGAAACAACAATCACTTCATATAAGCCATATTCCTAGATCTATCTAAGGCATTTGACATGGCCTCTCACAACCTACTTCTAGACACTCAAACTACAATGTCCTTTGCCCCCTCCACTACTTCTTGCTTCAAAAACTATCTCTCTGATAGACAACTGGCAGTCAAATGGCAGGGTGTACTATCACCTTTATTACCAACTACTACTGGCGTTCCACAAGGATCAATACTAGGTCCCCTACTATTCACAATTTTCACCAATAAACTACATATCTCCACCCTGCAAGCATCACTCATACAGTACGCAGATGACTCCACCTAAATCTGCTCAGCCCCATCCATAGCCACCCTTCAAAACCTTAACCAAGAATCCTTCTGTTCCATCGAGAAATGGATTACTGATATTCAACTTATTTTAAACCCCAACAAGACAAAATTACTTCTCTTTACCCCAATAAATCCAGGACCATACCTACCTCCTTCACTATCACCTCCAAAAATGGCACAAAATCTCTCCCTCACCCCATACTAAGCTCCTCGGTGTAATAATAGATAAGGATCTTCACTTTGATGTCCATCTCTCTCAAACCATTAAAAAGGTACATAAAAAGCTAGGAACTCTATACAAACACAAACAGTTGCTATCAGATCAAGCACGAATCACCCTAGCCCAAACACACCTACTGTCTACCCTATTGTATGCTTCCCCAATACTAACCCACATCAGGAAAACAGACATGGACAAACTAGACTCATGTTACAACAAAATAGCAAAATTCGCAAATAACTCCACATTTAGAAGTCATCACTGCCCTAAAAGAGCTACAGTGGTTAGAACTCCCACAATTAATTAATTATCACCAACTAGTCCTCACCTACAACATAGTAAAAAATCTCCACAAAGCCCCAGCCTTAAATCAACTACTAAACCAATACATAGCAAACCGTCCCCTGCAGTCATCCAACAAAACCCTACTCTGTGTATCTAAACCTAACAATACTGCAGGAAAAGCTCTTTTCTCTTATTCCATCACCAAGAAAAGGAACAGCCTCCCCCAGAATATCACCACAGCTCCATCTATATCGCTATACAAAAAATTACTCAAGTCGCACCTCGTACAGTCCTGGCTATATCCTTGCATCACTTAGATGACTCCCCCCTCCCACACTCTTACTACCCAATATTCTCACTCTTTACTATACTTACAATACTGTAATAAAAATACTCCCATGAGGAGCTTCTACACAAACCATTATGTTTTGTATTTGTATATTATCTCTTGTGAGATACCTCTTTCACTGCATAAGCAAATAGGGAGTATTTCTCTCCCAAATACTCCTATCCAATTTCAACTATGTGTAAACTATAAAAGTACCAAAACTATGACTGCATAAGCTTGCATAGAACAAACAATTGTATATATACATTTTTTATTGCATTGTATTATATATCCTTTGTTTATATATATCGTGATTGTTTATATATATATCTACCACTGTATTTGTTTTATGTGGAGGTTTTCTCCCTGGGCCTCTGCTGTAAATGGTCCTTGCTCCAGTCGGACATTCCCTGTTAACAAATGTAAAATAAAAATAAAATAAATAAATATGGCCATCTAGTGGGGGATTCTGGCTATGCACACACTCACAAACACACACACACACACACACACACACACACACACACACACACACACACACACACACTGAAAAACACCATAATGAGGCACATGCACACACTAGGAACATTGTAGAGCATTTGTTTGGGCTGCTCAAGTCATGGTTCTGCTGCTTTAAGATATTTGGTGGAGCCCTGCAGTACTTTCCATTGTGTGCTATGCTACACAATATGATCCTGCAGAAACAGCTGTGGCAGGAACATTACAGGGAAGGGGGACACAGACCCCCAACATTGCCATGGTCCTCACAGGAACAGGGGGACTCAGAGGAATTACCTCCTCAGCCTGTCTCTGTAGGCAGATGTTGGCATGCCCAATATGCCCTGCCCTTGGCAAAGAGGCAACACATAGCACATACACTGGCACCCTAGGGACCCAGGGACTGAAACCTATCTCCAACTCACACACACAGTGAAAAGGATGACACACACATCACACTATCTGTACCTTACCATGTATAAGCTGTGTACTGCATTTATCAGAGTCAGCCCTGAAGCACTGTCCTCACAACTGCTGCAGGCCTAAGGTAAGTCACTTTTTTTAACAACTAATGAATGGAATAGTATGTTGTGGTAACATATCTATGGTATCACTGCATGTATGCAAGGGAATGGTGTGGCCTACGGGATAGCAGCATACTGACAGCTATTTGGGAGAACAGGACAAATGTCCAAAAATACTGGCTTCTCCAGAATATGCAGTAGTCCCCTAGGTGACAAAACCACTGCAGTATATGTGGAGGACTAAAACTGTGAGGTCATAGGTCACATGCATGGATGTCAATGTTAGAGTCCCATACACATCTCTCAGCCTATCGCAGCTAGTCAGTTATACAAAGCCATAAAGAAATATGTGGCAAAGGACCACAGATAGGGACAATGATGAAATATTCCTCTTACACACTTACAGCAGGCCTTACAGTTGCATTAACTCTCTGAATGGTAAGAAGTCTGAAACTCAAATGCCTGTCATTAATTTCTAACCTTTGGTCTTTAGTGATATGCTAGCATTCTCCAAGACAAGTACAATACTATGCTAAATGGAACCAAAATATAAAGCAAACATTTGAACAGTCTATGCAAATGTGTAGTTCAGAGGTATGCCCCCCTTCCCCCAATGCACCTGTGTTCCCATAGAAATGTAGCAACATTTATGTTTGTAGGGTAATAACAGCAGACGACACATTCCCACGGCTGCCCCAATCAACTTGCAAATTTGTTCCATGCCTGCAATATGCAGGGGTCAATGTGCTATGTCTGTTTATTGTTAATACTGTCAGGAAGTATACATCACTTACTGGTGGCTGTTGTGGCTCAGTCATCTACGTACAATACTGTGGTTGACAGGGCCTGTAGTTTCAGACTGGTTGTGCCAGTTATTTTGCATGTCAGCTGCACTTATAGTTGGATTTGTACACACTGTCCAGAAGGCAATACTTATTACTGCAGGAAAGCTGCACAATGGAGGGACAGGGGGTCACACATATGAACAATACAGAGGTCTGAGTAACCTACACAGTGCATACTACAACAGCAGGTTGTGAGAAGTTGGCTGCCATGTCACTATGTCAGTATTGACATCAAGTAAGTGGGCACCATCCATACCCATGGAATGACAGGGTGTCACAGAATGCCCACATGTATGCCTCATATATCTGTTCTGCTTGTTATTACATTGCATTTGCGTGACAAACTATTGGCAGACCAATAAAGGCTGATGTGAAAACAGCAATGTCAGACAGTAGAAATACAGATGTCATCCCCAAAAGTAATTGCAAGCTAATACAAAACCGCTCCACCAACTGTGTAAGTTTGGAAGAGCAATATTAAGAGCCTGCCCTTGTCTGGGCCCATGTCTGACTGTTATATATGGATCTGTCCACATGTCTATCTGTAAGAATCTGACAGCTATGACCAATCTGTAGCCTGACAATAACAGTGCAACACAAACCATCTGAGGACCACAGTAGATCTATGGGGCACAATGGTGCATCACCATCTAAACAGGTACATCCAGAGGTGTGAGGTCTGTAACCCTGTGTGTCATGTTACAACTTCTACCCCATTCACACCATAAATACAAATACATAACAGCATCAACTGTGGACAAAGGCCATGACTGCACTACAGAAGGACAAAGAGAGACATATAACGGGAGGAGAACCACCAGCCAGACAAAGATAGAATGTGCACACCAGAACATTTTATGCTGTACCCTAGTTCCCTGCAATGTATGGGGTCAGTAAACAAATGTCTGTCAGTGCTCCCTGACTTAATTCTATACTGATCTGCCACTCACATACCAGGAAACCACAGTACTATGTAGAATATGCCACACATATTATTGAAAACTATGCTCTGTACAATTCCCTCTGTACCCACACCAAGATATGACTCAGTTAATAAGGATAACACACAGCCAGGAGATTTCTCACACAGTATGTCACTGAGGTGCTGGACTGCTTACACAGCTTCATCAGCCATTCAGCTTTAGCACACAAAATTCTAGACCAGACTTCAGCTACCTCTGGAATGGAGTCAGGCTCTTACTATTGAATGTCTTACTGGGCATGCTCCTACACTTGTATACAACTCTGTTGTCCAGATATGTCTTTTCATACAGACAGTTAGGTACACCTTAACTGTGTCTCCCCACTCCCATCAGACAGTAATACCCGCAGCTACCTGGAGGTGACACATATGTGTTATATCTGCATCTGTTGAGTGTGATAGGCATACAGATATATATATGTAACATATACAAATATATCAATTATAGACAGGCAGAGGGAGAGACCGACAGAGATGGATAGAGAGAGACAGACAGACAGAGACATAGAGAGAGAGAGAGAGAGAAAGAGACTCTGAAAGGCATAGAGGGATATCCTCATGCAGACAGTTGCACACCAATAGCAATCAATGGCACATGCTAGTATGAAGGTGACTTCCATTCTGTAATAGTAGCCAGGTAGGGGTTGTAATCTCATCTCACCTGCCGTGTGTGTGTGTGTTTGTAGGTTAAAGTATTTTGAGGCCTTTTCCACCCATTTCAAGACCTGCCAGTGATGACTATTTTCCTCTAATGTTAAATGACTGTAATGCATGCTATATATACAAAAGCATTATTAGTTTTGAGGGGGGATTTTGTGTAGTGGTACATTCCTCTGACTTTTGTCCACAGCGTCCAGGGTATAAGACCTGCTAGTAATAATTTTTTCCCATAATGTTAACTGACTGTAATGCATGATATATTTACAAAAGCATGTGTAAATTTCAAAAGAGATATAATGTAGTGGTACATTTTTCTGACTCTACTGCACAGGGTCCTGGGTTCAAAACATACCAGTGATGATTTGCTTTCCCTAATGTTAAATGACTAATGCATGATATATTTTCAAAAGCATTAGCAATTTTCACTGAATATTTGGTGTAGCGGTACATTTTTCTGATTTGAGTGCATAGAGTCCTGGGTTCAAGAATTGACAGTGATGACTTTTCCCCCTAATGCGAAATGACTGTGATGCATGATATATTTACAAAAGCATTTGCAGTGTTGATGGGGGATTTGGTGTAGTGGTACTTTCTTCGGACTCTGGTTGACAGCATGCAGGGTTCAAGACCTGCTAGTGATAATTTTTTTCCCCTAATGTTAACTGACTGTAATGCATGATATATTTACAAAAGCATTAGCAATTTTCACAGGAGATATGGTATAGCAGTATATTGCTCTGACTCTACCGCACATGGTCCTGGGTTCAAGGCCTACCAATGATTATTCATTTTCCCTAATGTTAAATGACTGTAATGCATGATATATTTTCAAAAGCATTAGCAATTTCCACTGAAGATTTGGTGTAGTGGTACATTTCTCTGATTTGAGTGCACAGGGTCCTGGGTTCTAGACTTGGCAGTGATGGCTTTTTTCCCCCTAATGCTAAACGACTGTGACGCATGATATATTTCAGAAAGCATTTCTACTTCCCATAGTTGATTTGGCATAGTGATATGTTGCTCTGACTCTAATGTATAGGCTCCTGGGTTCAATACCTGCCAGTAGGGACTTTTGTTTTCACTAATGTTATATGACTGTAATGCATGATATATTTACAAAAGCATTAGAAATTCTTACAGCAGATTTGGTGCATTGGTATGTTGCTATGACTGTAGTGTACCCTGTCCTGGGTTTGAGACCTGCTAGGGCTGGTTATTTTGTTGCTGGGCATAACAGTGGTTGAATGAGAGAGTGATTAAAGCAGTTTTAAGCAAGTTTAAGTGGGTTTGTGTGTTTTGCATGTTGTTAAGTGGTGCCAAGAGATGCTTAGCTTTGCTTAGCAGTGCCTACTCCCACTTAAACCCGTGTTAATTCCAAAAAAAAGAAAAAAAAAAGGGGGTGATACGAAAATGATGAAACAGGAACAAGCAAGGGAAATACATTATGAAAGGCAGGTAGGGATGTGCAGGACAGGTGTAAGAAAGGACCATAGCTATCCATTCCTTGGGCAGCAACAGCTATGAATAATGTGGATAATTTGGAGCCTCACATCCCACAGGGAGGTGTGTGGGGACATAAGTTTGTTGATTAATTGATGGGGTGATTGATTCATAGAAGAGTACGTGGCAATCACTGGCACATGCTAGTATGAAGGTGACTTCCATTATGTAATAGTAGTCAGGTAAGGGTTTTAATCTCACTTCACCTGCTCTGTCTGTGCGTTTGTAGGTTAAAGTATTTTGAGGCCTTTTCCACCCAGTTCAAGACCTGCCAGTGATGACTTTTTTCCCTCTAATGTTAAATGACTGTAATGCATGCTATATATACAAAAGCATTGTTAGTTATGATGGGAGATTTGGTGTAATGGTACATTGCACTGATTCTAGTGCACAGTGTTCTAGGTTCACGACCTCTCAGTGATGTTGTTTTTCTCTAATATTAAATGACTGGACTGCATGATATATTTTCAAAAGCATTACTAAACTTCACTGAAGATGTGGTGTAGTGGTACATTTCTCTGACTAGAGTGCACAGGGTCCTGGGTTCAAGACGTAGCAGTGATGACTTTTTTTTTTCCCTAATGCAAAATGACTGTGATGCATGATATATTTATAAAAGCATTGCTCATTCCCACAGCAGATTTAGTGTAGTGATTTATTGCTCTGACTCTAATGCACAAGGTTATGGGTTCAATACCTGCCAGTAGTGAATTTCATTTTCCCTAATGTTAAATGACTGGGAGGTGTATGGGGGACATAAGTTTGTTGATTAATTGATGGGATGAGTGATTCATGAAAGTGTACATGGGGGCAAAATGGAGAGCTATGTATTGGACAAGACTATTTTTGTGGGAACATATGCCCCCTTTTTATCTAAGGTGAAAGTGGGATGTTGAGGAAGGGTTGTAGGTACATTTGGGGATGTAATTTGGGTAGGAGAGGTTGCTTTTGCAGACAAACAAGACAGCAGATGGGGCAGTGTATGACACATGAGGAAGATAAACACCTTGGATGAGGAGGGTGATTGGGAATTGGAGGGCCATATGCCCCCAAATGGAAACAGAGGGACTGAAGTCCCCACCCATGGGCAGTCACCACTGCACCTTCATGGCCCCAAAAGTGGCTGTGCTGGGGGCTGAATGATTGGGCCAGCCTGCCTTTCAAAGTGCACCATTCTGCCCTCAATCTGGTGCAGGCTTACATCCAAGTCCCTCTGGATGACCCTGTGCACCATACCTCGGAACTGGTGTCAGGTGACACCTCGGAACTGGTGTCATGTGACAGAGTCCTCTCTGTGCCCATGCCCAGGGGGGCTGGCCCCATCCCCTGATGCAGTTCCACCCGAGCGTGGTGCAGGACCAGTGGAGGAGGCAGTTCGATGTTGGGTCAGAGATGTGTTTGGACTTGGTGCCACATCCAAGTAAGGCAAGACAGGCAAATCCGCTGGGATCTGCCTACCGAAACATGCTATGGTGTTAAGGTTTTTCAAGGTGTACTGGTTAGTCATGAACAAAACATTTCAGTATTAGTTATAACAGAATGCATGGGTGTTACAGTTAACCCAGAACAATAGAATTGGGGAAATTGCATGGCAAACAGCACACATGCAAAAATGGAATAACAGTCATTATTCTACAGCATGCCAGTAACATTTATGGCAACAGGCTAACAACAATGGAAATTCAACAAGGTATGTTAGCATTGAACCATTTAAATATATGAACAGTAATAGGACAAACGTTCCAACATTAGGATTTGAGAACAACATACCCTTAGTATATGAATAATACTTATTCATGCAGATAAGGGGGGGGGAGTGAAAAACAGTCTATTACCAGCTGTATAGGCTTATATTTTTCACAACAATACTGCTCAATACTCTACAAGTCTGCCCTCACTTTACATCTACCTGAGGCCTATAGCAGACTCGTAGTAGTCATCCTGCTTGGTCCTCCATGTTATGAGCCTTCTCCTTTGCAGCTGTAGGGAGAAAACCCACCATTATGCATACCTCTCTCTATCAGATATTCCTACTATAATTTGATATATTACCTGTAGATATACTTACAAACTTCTGTGGCATTCCGGGCCTGAGCATCTTGGATCCATTGGGGAAAGAGCACCCCCTTCCTCCATCTCAGGTCATCATAATGATGACGGACCTGTATGGGGGATGCCAGTAGCACTGGTGAGCTCACATACCAGATGGTCCCAGGCCTCTGAGGTGTATTCTAAGCTCTGGTATTGGCCCTGCTGCAGTCTGTCATCATGGTTCTTCAGGAGACTAGTTTACTGACCTGCAAGGAATCTAAACTTTGTTATGTGACTAATGCAAAGTCTCAGAGCATGCATTGGAATTGTCCTAGATTTGGTTATATGACATTAACTAGCCTTAAAACCAGGGGTAAAATGTTCACAAGAACAACCCATTCAGTAAAAATACTGCAAGATGAAGATTTTACATAACACATTAAGCTTCTTGTAGGCCCATGGGACATATTAAAATGACCTATTAAGGACATCAAGTATATCATCGACATGGCTTCTGAATGCCCATGCCTTTTTTACTTTTTAAATCATTATGGTTACATTCAAGCCAATAGGACCAATTCCCCACTAGCTGTGGACTTGCATGTTTTTGCCTTTTTCTGACCTCTTCAGCACATCACAAGTGCATAGTTTGGTTATACTTCAGAAGCACAGGGTATTTAAACCCAGGTGATGCCTGTAAAAATTAAGATGCCTACCAAATATCCCAACTAAACTTTTAAACCAAAGTGTAAAATGTCATTACTCTCTGTTCACTGTTGACCAGTAATGCTGGTCATACCTCTCAACCATACCAAATTACTCGGGTTTTACCAAGTTTTGGGGTCCAATGAAGGTGTGCCATGATTCCCATGTGGCACCCCTTCATTCCCAATTTTTTTTCATTTATTTTTTTTTCAAATACCGCGCTGTTGGAGTTGACATCATCACGTGCACAATGACGTCAGCACCATCAGGGCTACAAACCAGTTGGAAAATAGCCACCACCACTTGTGAGCTTTGTCCAGGTTTTTTATTCTTAGAGTTGAGAGCTGTGGTGAGAAGTGAGAACTGAATTTGTATTCCCCCATTATTGGCTTTGCTTATCCAGGAGTTTTGTGCTAAGTGGTTGAGAGTTATGGTGAGAAGTGAGAATTGAATTCACTAAATGATAGACATCATATTTCAGTCTTTCGATTTTTTAGGAAACTGCTGATTTGGCATAGTGGTATGTTGCTCTAAGTGTAGTACATAGGTTCCAAGGTTCAAGACTTGTAGTGACATGCATGGTGGTAACATTTTATTCTAGCAAGTTTCCAAGATTATACAAGCACTTTTTAAAATGTGTTCCTGTTTTTTGACCTTTTGTACCCCCCCAAAAAAACTAAACTTGAAAATAAATGTAAGAAGCTGTGCGTATGTCTTACACTACTGTCATTCTATTTATAGTGTGGGTGTGGAAGCAGACTTTTATGATGGAAATGTTCTGAATTGGACAGTTTTGTCATTATTGGTTCATGCATTTTGTTTCATTGCCTACAGTAAAGCCTACTGGAAAAATGTTCAAACAATAAATTTAAAATTGGCTCTAACAAGTGTGTTGTATTATACATATTATACAAGGAATATAACTTAAAGTCAGGAAGGTGCATCAAAGAAAAGAAAAGAAAAGAACACATACATGTTTCTTGTTTTGTGTGCAAGGGGCCAATGATTTGAAACGGCCCAAAGGTAACCTTTATCCACCACTGGCCAGATGCATTTTCTTTGGATGTGGTGTGGGTTTTAATGTTATTTTAATGAATGTGAGTTTCAAGGGCAGAGAAATTTTAATGCCAAGTCTATTTTCATTGAGACAGTATTGCTTTGTTTAGCAGTTGTCAAAATAAGATCCAAATAATTATTGTAGAGGTAAAGCAGTATGCACACATTAGTGTTTATGGTAAATGAGGAAAAATCCCCAGGTATTGGGACATTGGGATGGCTGCAGGGGGTCAGCGGTGCCATATTTTGGTTGTCTGTTCTTCAGTTTGCATTAGAAAGTTGATATCCCACAATTCCATTGGGGTGGGTGGGGTTACATTATTATGTATGCAAATTAGATGTTAATCAGCGTGCAGATTTGTACCTATTTTTCATGGGCCTTGTCCAGATTTTTGATGTTTCCAGGTTGGGAGGTATGATCCTGGTATATGGCAAACAGCATGCAATGGATAGTTTTGAATAATTGGAAAAATGTTTTGTAAGTCATTTATGTTCATTATGTGTTTATGTATTTTTTTCAAATAATAACACAAACAAAATGGACAGCATAGAGATTAAAATGGAAAAGATGTGGATGGTTAAATGGGAGGTGCAATGACATAAAAAAGTAACATTGCAACCATTTGATGCTACTTTATTGTTTGGAATACTGCAAACCTCAGTCCCTGCTTTCCTGATATTATATTCTCTATAATAAATACAACTTCCTATTACGACCATTGCTAGCAATGAAGGATGTATATAAATTCACAAACCTCACATAATTATTTCACAGATTGTAAGTTTGTAGGCCACTATTACACCTCACCTACAGCCATAGATCAGAGTCACAAACAATATTTCAAATGCAACAACTAACTTCTCTACAATATTATCTTGCTGTGTTTACATATCAATCATTTAAAACTTATTTGCTACACTACAATGTGTGACAAACCTTTTCAGTGTAAAAATGTTATCATACACATTATGGCTAGAGAGGGAAATTACATGCTATCACCATGATGTTGGTCAATCCTATCCTTGAGTCAGCACAGTCTGTTGTATGATAGGATGTCCCATTGTTACTTATGCATCTCCTTAGTTGTACTTGTGTACAAATGGTTTCTCCCCATCTGCAGAAATTGAAATAAAATTGCCCTGCCTGTCTAATATTGTGATATGGGATGTATCTTTCTAATGTAAAGAGTGACCAAACTATGCATGTTTGAGTATTGGGCTTTTGAGCATGAAAAGCAGTCCCGCAGAGTTCTGCCTTTTAATCAGTATCATGGTGCATGGCACCTTCTTTCAGCCAGCATTGTCATCCACTGCTGCTCGTTCCTACTACTTTCACTCCTCATTTGCCTTAGCTGCACCTGCCTGTGGTGCTAGGAACTACAGTTTCTGGCCACTACCAATGACAAAGTACAGTTGTGTACACTTACCATAAATGTAGATGTTCGAGTGTATTCAATGTTGCAGTCATTACATTTGGGGTAATCTGCTGGCAGGTTGCCCTCAGTCGGCCTGATTAACAAAGTCTTGGGTCCTCGTCAGTTGCTCTCCCTTCTTCCATGACGTAAGGTCGTCAGCGGTATAAAACATGCAGCCAATGCCATTACAGCAGTTTTTCTTGCCACAGATTCAGGTGCCCCCCAAATGGGGAGCAAAATATATAGATATATATAATTAAAAACACAAGAAATATACCTCCAAACACAAGCAAATACACCAAAAATGCTTTCAAGCATAGTAAAAATAAGTAGAAGTATAGTAAGAGAAAAAACAGGGGGCTGGAGGGAGGGTAACCAAGACTGCAACAGTGAATACACTCGAACATCTATATTCATGGTAAGTGTACACAACAGTACTATGTTCCTCATGTTTCACTGTTGCAGTCATTACATTTGGGTAGATTCCCAAAGCTATGGTTGGGAGGATGGATTTATACAGCATTAGGACCAGCTATTAGGCCCTGCAGGACAGCAGTGGCAAAGCCAGCTCTAGATTTAGAGAAGAAAGGCAAATGGTAATGTTTGGTGAATGTATGAACTGAGCTCCAGGTAGCAGCTTCTACAATGTCTCTGGTAGGAACACCTCTGAGAAAGGCTGTAGAAGTAGATGCAGCCCTGGTGGAATGAGATCTGATCCCGTGGGGGATAGTTTTACCATGGTGCATATAGCAGAACCAAATACAATGGCTTATCCATTTGGAAATAGTCTGCTTTGAAATAGCCTTTCCCTCTGCCCCTGCAGCAAATGACACCAGTAGTTGTTCAGATTTTCTTAGGGATTTTGTCCTGTTTAATTAAAATCTAAGTTGTCTGTGTACATCCAATGAATGCAGAATCCGCTCTCCCTTGTTCTGTGGATTGGGAAAGAAGGTTGGCAAATGCATAGTCTGATTAAGAGCCACACTGGATACCACCTTAGGCATGAAGGATGGATTGGTCCTGAGAGACACCCTGTCCGCATGAAATATAATGAAAGGCTCCACTGCCATAAGAGCCTGTAATTCAGAAATCCTTCTAGTTGAAGTGACTGCTAAAAGGAAAGCTGTTTTCCAGGACAGAAATTTTAAGTTTGCAGTAGCAGCTGGCTGGAAAGGAGGGAGAGTGAGTTTTTCCAATACAAAATTGAGGTCCCAGGCAGGGGTTGGAGCTCTTCTGGGTGGTCTTACGTTTTGGCCCCTCTGAGATACTGCTTTAGCAGAGGATGAGAGAAGAGGGGAGGTTCTGTGTTGTAATGAGCTGAAATGGTTGAGGCATGGAATTTTATGGAAGAAAAGGACATGCTCTTGTGAAGTATCTCAGTTAAGTATTGTAAAATCTGAGGAATATTGGGCACAGCTGTGCTTATTCCTAGTGATTGATTCCATGCACAGAATCTTTACCATTTTTCAGTATAAGATTTTCTAGTACTAGGCCTTCTCGCCTCCAAAATGACATCCATCACAGGTTTACTGAGAGATGCTAAGGGTGAACTTTGGTGATTAGCTACGCTGCAAGATTCAAAGTTTGGAGCTGAGTGTGCAGAATTTGTTTTTCTGCTGAGACAGTAAGTAAGGTGTCTGAGGCAGGTGCCACGTTGGAAGGTGTGACACATTGCGCAGGAGTGGGTACCTGTGTTGGCGAGGCCAGTCTGGAGCAATCAGAATCATTTTTGATTTGTCCTGTTTGACTTTTAGTAGAACTTTGGAGTGCAGAGGCGGGAGCATAGACTGAAAGGTTTTTCCAGCTGAATGATAGAGCATCCACTTTCCAGGTTTTTTTGTGATGAGTTCTTGTGCAGAATTTATCCAACTGATAATTCTGGGGTAAGACACAAAGATCTATGTCTGGGCTCCTGCATTTTCATGTCAACATGTTAAAAATCCATGGTTCCAGTTACCATTCATGTGGGTCCATGAGAATTCTGTGTAGTTCGTCTGCCAGAGTATTCAGCTTTCCTAGCAGAAATTGAGCTTGTAGTTGTATTTGGTAGGTCAATGCCATGTTCCACAATGCCATGGCTAGTCTGCAAAGGGGGTAGGAGTGTGTACCCCCCTGCTTGTTTATGTACCACATAACTGTGGTGTTGTCTGTCTTTATCAGTAATTGTCCTGGATGAAGGTAGTCCTTGAAGGCTGTCAGAGCATTCTGTACAGCTAGCATCTCTTTCTGATTGATATGAAGGTACATTTGATTTGGTCTCCATTTGCCCTGAATGCACTTCCCTGCCAGATAAGCCCCCAAGCATAGTCTGATGCTTCTGTGGTTAGGGTTTGGGCGGCAGGAGGTGGAGTGAATGGCAGTCCCTTGTTTTGGTGGCATGCCTCTGCCCACCATAGGAACTCTAGTTTCAGGCATGGTATGATATGAATCGTTGTTTCCAGGCTGTGACAATGTTGACTCCATAAACTTTTTATGTACCACTGAAGTTTCCTCATATGCAGTCTTGCATATGGAATTAGAAGGACATGAACCCCAAGGCTTGCAGAATTTGTCTTGCAGTTAGCAGGGATTTTGTGGCCACCTGTTTGAAGTAAGTTACCAAATGAATTTGCTTTTCTGGCATAAGGTAAGCCATCTGGGCAGTTGTATTCAAGCTTGCACCCAGGAATGTAAGTTTTGGAGAGGGTACTAGTTGTGATTTATTTTCGTTTATCGTGTATCATAGCCACGTTAGTACGCCTTTTACAAATGCCAGATACTTTAGAAGAATGTCCTTGTTTTTTGCCTGAATTAGACACTCGTCCAGGTAGGAATATATTTGAATATTTCTTTGTCTAAATAATGCAATTACTGGAGCCAGGCACTTTGTGAAGACTCTGGGTGCAGTAGACAAGCCAAAGGGCAGTGCAGAGAACTTGTAATGCAAGTAGCCTGCTTTGAAGCGGAGGTATCTTCTGTAAGATTCTCTGATTGGGATATGAAGGTAAGCCTCTTTTAAGTCTAGAGTTACCAACCAGGCATCTTTGCCTAGCATAGGAAGTAACTGAAGACTCAGCATCTTGAATTTTGGAATGTCCAGAAATGTGTTTAGAGTAGATAAGTCCAGAATTGGATGCCATGATTTGTCTTTTCTGGGTACCAGAAAAAGTCTTGAATATAAACCTTGTCCCGTTTCATCTTCTGGTACTGGTTGAATAGCCCCCATGTTCATGAGGGACAGTATTTGTTTCTGGGCCTCTTCCCACTGATTTGCGGGCAAGTCTGGCCATATGTTTGGAATTGGCAATGTGTGGAAATGAAATCTGTATCCCTGGGTTGCTATATTTAAAACCCATTTGTCCTGGGTTATAACTTGCCAGTTTCTTGCATGAAGTACCAGTTTTCCCCACAAAGGCGGGTATAAGGTAAGTGCTTGGAAAGTGTAGAGGGAAGTCCTTGAGACTATTTACCATAGGGAGATGCCTTGTTGTTTCCAGATTTGGAGGTGGAGTCACCCCATTGTTTTTTTTCTAAAAGTCCCTTGTGACTGAAACCTGGAGCCTTTGGAATGTCTGGGTTTGGCTTGAGTGTCTCTCAAAGGAACTGGAAAGGACCAGTTCTTAGTAGGCCAATGTCTACTAAATCTAGGAGGTTGCACTTGTAAGAAATCTTTCACAGTTTGCATTGATTTAGCTTTATCTTCCATCTTTTTTAAAACTTCTTCAGCTTTATTACCAAAGAGACGGTCCTGGTGTAAAGGAGCATCCTACAATGTTTCTTTAACATGATCAGGCAGCATTTGCTCTTTGAGCCAAGCATGCCGCCTTAGCACAGACCCAGTTGCAGCAGCCCTGCAAGAGGCCTAAAAAGAATCAAAACCACATTGCAAAGTATGTTTTCCAACTTGTTCAGCTGAATGCAATAAATCCTGTAAATCCTTATTTTTGACACAGTCAGCAATTAACATCATTTTCTGTTTAAACAGACCCATGATATGCTGTTGGTATTTAAGCATATGAAACTGACAGTTTAAAGCTCTGATTGTCAAGGTTGCAGAAGTGAAAAAGTACAGTTTTGTACCTACCATAAATGTAGATGTTCGAGGATTCCCTTGCTGCAGTCCTGACTATTGGGTATAGTCCGCGTCCCAGTCGGCCCGAATACCAGAGTATAAGGCTGACGTCGGTCATGGCGCCTTAGACTGACGTCAGTACGTCAGGGTACTAATGCGCATGACCGACGTCATTTCCTCAGTCTTTTCTTGCCCCAGATGTCAGAAGACCCAAAAAGACAAGTCCCAAAAACAACCTGCACCAATAAACATGTACAATATATACAGTAATATATATACAAAAAATATAAGCATGTAAAGGCACCTACACAACCACCCTGAAACACAGAGGGAAGGAGGAGGGTAAATTGGACTGCAGCAAGGGAATCCTCGAACATCTACATTTATGGTAGGTACAAAACTGTACTATGTTCTTCGTCTTCCCTTGCTGCAGTCCTGACTATTGGGTAGAATCCCAAAGCAGAGGTAAGGGAGGCTGGCAAATTATAAAGTAGCAGGAGCTGACAACATGCCTTGTAAAACAGCTGTGGCAAAACCAGCTCTAGACTTAGAGTATATAGGCAGGTGATAATGCCTAGAGAAAGTATGCACTGAACTCCAAGTAGCTGCTTCCAGAATATCCTTAGTTGCCACCCCTTAGAAATGCTGTTGAAGTGGCAGTAGCCCTAGTGGAATGAGGCCTAATCCCAGCTGGAACCTCTTTGCCATGATGGGAATAACAAAATGCAATGCAAAAGCCAATCCACCTAGAAATAGTTTGTTTTGACACAGGTTTGCCCTGTGAACTTAAAGCAAAAGAAACAAGTAACTGCTGAGACTGCCTAAAATCTTTAGTCCTGCTCAAATAATAACGCAATTGCCTGTGTACATCTAAAGTGTGCAAAATCTTTTCCCCTTTATTTTGAGGATCTGCAAAAAACGTAGGCAAATGAATAGTTTGGTTTAAAGCCACACTAGAAACCACCTTAGGCATAAAGGAAGGATTAGTACGTAATGATACCCTGTCCTTATGGAAAATCAAAAAGGGCTCTACTGCCATGAGGGCCTGCAACTCAGACACCCTTCTTGCAGAAGTAATAGCCAACAGAAAAGCCGTCTTCCATGACAAATATTTCAATTCAGCAGTAGCTGCCGGCTCAAAAGGTTGTAGAGTAAGTTTTTCCAACACAAAATTGAGATCCCAAGCAGGAGTAGGAGCTCTACGTGGGGGTCTTATATTCTTTGCCCCTCTAAGAAACTGCTTGAACAAAGGATGCGAAAACAAAGGTGGGTCACAATCATAGTGAGCTGAAATTGCTGCAGCATGAATCTTTATGGAAGAGAAAGACAAACCTTTGTCCAATAACTCAGTAAGATATTGAAGAGCCACACTCAAATTAGGCTCTGAAATCTCCAAATTCTTTGCTGTACACCAAAATAAAAATCTCTTCCATTTTTCTGCGTACACTCTCCTAGTACTAGGCCTTCTAGCTTCCATAATCACATTTAAAACTTGTTGAGGAAGCTGAGACCTTCCATGTTTCAACACAGAATATGCCAAGCTGTGAGATGGAGAGATTGAAGCTTGACATTGAGCAGATGACCGTCCTTCTGAGATAACAGATGAGGAATCAGAGGTAAAGGCCATGGAGGCTTCTTTACAAGACTCCTTAGAAGTGGGTACCAGTGTTGCCGAGGCCAATCTGGAGCTATCAAAATCATCCTTGGCCTGTCCTGTCTGACCTTTAGTAATACCTTTGGAAGAAGAGGTAGAGGTGGAAAAGCATAGACATGAAGGTTTTTCCAACTGAAAGACAGAGCATCCACTTTCCAAGCTGTGTGATGAAACCCCTTTGTGCAATACTTTGGCAGCTGGTGGTTTAGTGGAGAAGCGAACAGATCTATGTCTGGAGTTCCCCATGACACTGTCAATTTCTGAAATACATGAAGATCCAGTTTCCACTCGTGGGGATCCATGATTTGTCTGCTTAATACATCTGCTAGGGAGTTCTGTGCTCCTGGCAGAAACCTTGCCTGAAGAGTCAGTTGCAGACTTAACGCAGTCTCCCATAAAATCATTGCTTGCCTGCATAGAGGATAAGAATGTGTTCCCCCTTGCTTGTTGATGTACCACATGACAGTTGTGTTGTCTGTCAGAATCAACACCTGCCCTGGAAGAAGTAACTCCTTGAACGCCATCAATGCAAACTGGACTGCTAACATCTCCTTCATGTTGATATGTAGATGCTGTAGTCTGGCAGGCCACTTGTCTTGTATCCACTTTCCATTTAGATGAGCTCCCCAAGCAGTGTCCGAGGCATCTGTCGTTAAAATCTGACTCGCCTCTGGCCGGGTCACAGAGAGTCCCTTGTTTAGGTGACATTCCTGAGCCCACCACAAGAATTCCTTTTGAAGGCAAGGTATTATTTGAATGACAGTGTCCAAATCTTGGCAGTGCTGTGTCCATACATTTTGAGATACCATTGCAGCTTCCTCATATGCAGTTTGGCATTGGGAAGCACCAGAATACAAGATGCCATGAACCCTAATGCTTGAAGGACTGTCCTTGCAGTCAGCACGGACTGATGAGATAGTTGATGGAAGTAAAGTGACAGACTCTTTTGTTTGTCCGGGGTTAAAAAGGCCATCTGGGCTGCTGTATTCAGTCTCACACCCAGAAAGCACATGTCTTGAGAGGGTACTAGACTGGACTTTATTTCGTTCACAGAATACCCTAGGCATCTTAGCACTGCTATGACATATTCCAGATGCTGTAGAAGGTGTTCTTTTTCTTGAGCCAGAATCAGGCAGTCGTCCAAGTAAGGATAAATTTGAATGCCTTGAAGCCTGAAGTAAGCTATCACTGGAGCCAGAACCTTTGTGAATACTCTGGGCAGTAGATAAGCCAAAGGGCAATGCAGAGAACTGATAATGAAAATCTCCAGTTGAAACGCAGATACTTTCTGCAACTTAGCCTTATGGGCACATGAAGGTAAGCTTCCTTGAGATCCAAAGTTACCATCCAGTGATCCTTGCCCAGCAGAGGTAACAGTTGCTGTAACGTCAACATCTTGAACTTGGGAATGTCCAGATAAGTGTTGAGGATAGATAAATCCAAAATTGGTCTCCACGTGTTCCCCTTCTTTGGTACTAGGAACAGGCGAGAATAAAATCGAAGCCCCTTTCTGACACAGGGACTGGCTGAATAGCCCCTATCTGGAGTAACTGAGAAACTTGCTTGAGAGCCTCTTTTCTTTGTGGAGGAGGAACATCTGGCATGCCTTTGAAAGGGGCATTGTGTGGAAATAAAATCTGTACCGTGATGAATGATATCCAGCACCCATCTGTCTTGAGTGATTAAATCCCAATTTTCTTTGAAAAGAGACAATCTTCCTCCCAAAGGAGCTGCCAGACGAGAGTCCACTGGCAGCTGAAAAGGCAGGTCATTGGTTCTGCTTACGAAAGGACTGACCCCTGCCCTCACCAGAAGTCTGAGCAGGTGAACTGTCTGATCTAGGCCTAAACGAACCTTGAGCCCTGCCCCTACCACGTCTAGATCTACCCCTAGACTGGGAACCATAAGCAGGATATGTCCACCCCTTAGCAGGCCAATTTCTACTAAACTTCGGAGGCTGCACCTGCAAAAAATCTTTAACAGTCTGCATAGACTTAGCTTTGTCCTCCATTTTCTTTAAAACTGCTTCCACAGGCGGTCCAAACAACACATCAGACTGTAAAGGAGCATCCAAAATCCTGGTCTTAACATGCTCAGCTAAATTCTGATCCTTCAACCATGCATGTCTGCGAAGAACAGAACTAGTAGCAGCCACCCTCGAGGAGGCCTGAACAGCATCAAAACCACACTGCAAAGAATGCTTACCCACTTGTTCAGACACATGAACCAAATCCAGCAATTCTTTACACTCAATACCTTCCGCCAAAGCATCCACCTTAGATTTCAATTGTGAAAGGAGATAATTCTGATATTTCAGCATATGAAATTGACAATTCAACGCCCTCATGGCTAGAGTGGAAGAAGTATATACTTTCTTACCCCACCTATCCAAAGCCCTTGCCTCTTTATCAGAGGGTACAGGATTTTTAACAACAGAAGCTTTAACACCTTTAGGCCCCTGAGAAACAGTTTCTGGGTCCGCCCTGGGACTCTTAAACAAATACTTATGAGCTTGGGCACCCTATAATACCTATCAGGCTTAACAGGAGCAGGAGGCAAGGAATCAGGGTTCAGAGAAGCCTCTGCAAGAACATCCTCCACCACATTCAACACAGGAGGAATAGCTAAGGGCCTATGCTGAGGCAAAAACAAGAATTCCCTAAGCCGTTTTCTGGAGTCAGAGTAATCTTGGCCTTCCCATTGAAAGTGCTCCCTCATGGAGTGAAGAGTCTCTGAAAATGAAAAATCCTCAGGAGGAGAAGCTGAAGGAGTGGAATCATCCACATCAGAATCAGAATAAGCAGGAAACTCTTGCAAGTCTTCCACAGAAGACTCTGAAGCCTGTGAACACTGTTCAAAACTATCAAACTCCTGTTCCACCCTAGGCCTCTTATCAGGTGGGGCATAGAACCTCTAATCAGAGTAATCAAATCTTCAGCCATTTTAAGCATATGTTTCTTAGGCACAGAGCCCGAAATGCTAGGAGAAGCCCCTACAGAAGCTGAACTTGGCCTTCCTCTAAAAGAAGCTCTGGAAACAGAAGGAGAAGCCCTAACTACCTTGGGAAGAGAGGGAAGAACAGTTACCTGAGAAGCCCCTCAGCCTGGCCTACTTCCTGAGAGGGCACATCCTGTAACAGTAAAGTATCTGCCTGAGACTCCATAGAGACTCCTGGCAAAACCTCTGGCTCCCCTGAGCCTTCTAAAGGACCGGCGTCCGGGACTGCGGTTCCTCACCCTAGACTTCACTGTTTTGTCCTTGCGCTTCTTAGATGAAGCAGGCGTGGAGCATCCGACGGCATAGTATAATTGCAACGCTTCCCAAACACTAACCTAGCACAATCAAGCCTCCTCTTAATAGTGCGCTTATTAAATCTAGCACAAGAGCGGCAACCAACAACGTCGTGCTCAGGCCCTAAACAAGGTATACACAATGTATGATAATCCCTATGCGGTATCTGCTTCCCACAAGAAATACAGTTATTCACTTTTTCTGACATCCGGTAAAATACTGAGGCAAGAAAAACCAAAATGTTCTACGGGTTACTTAGCCAACTCTGTACTCGGTCTGAAACTCCGGTTTCGGAAAATCTCAGAACGCCAACCTGCACTCGCAAAATTGCTTCTGCATCGGACCATGCGGCAAAAAAGACTGAGGAAATGACGTCGGTCATGCGCATTAGTACCCTGACGTACTGACGTCAGTCTAAGGCGCCATGACCGACGTCAGCCTTATACTCTGGTATTCGGGCCGACTGGGACGCGGACTATACCCAATAGTCAGGACTGCAGCAAGGGAAGACGAAGAACATCCTTCTTACCCCATCTATCCAGCGCCCTGGAATATCTATCTGAAGGGGTAGGATTTTTACCAGTAGAGGCCTTAATGCCCTTGGAACCCTGAGAAATGGTTTTAGGATCTGCAATAGGATTCTTGAAAAGGAATTTGTGGGAATCAGGAACCCTGTAGTATCTGTCTGGCTTTCAAGGAGCCGGAGGCAGAGAATCAGGAGCCATACTAGATTCTGAAAAAAACATCAACAATGTCTAGAACAGGAGATATAGCCAAAGGCCTATGCTGAGGAAGAAGAAGAAAATCCCTAAGTCTCTCTTTTTGGCCTTAGTTTTGAAGATGGTGTCGGTCTAATATACAAATCTGTAAGCCTGAAAACACCCTCAGAAGCTGGTGCCTGCACAGCGTCTCTGGACCCATCTAAGGTAGAGACATTCGCGGGTTCCATAACTGAAGCATCTCGTGGCATACCGGACTTTGAATGGGTCTCAGTAGAGGCCTATGAATAAAAAGTAGCAGGTATCAGGGGCTATGAAAGCACCTCACTGAGTACCGGCGAACTGGCAACTAGCTTAGGAGAAGCATTGTCATCAGTTTTGGACCTCAACGGCCTGTCTTTGCCTTTTTCTTTGCATTTTTTTAGGTATTCCAGTAGTCGGATTGCTAATCAATGACATTTCTGGATAATTAAATCGTGAGCCAAAATATTTTGAAGAAAAAATATACCGACATTTAATAGTGCGTTGATTAAATTTAGCACAAAACTGACAGCAAGGTATGTTATGATCAGGGCCTAGGCAAGGAATACAGTACAAATGAAAATTCTTATGAGGTATTTGCTTCCCAAAAGTAATATAATAGTTCCCCAGGATTCATGAAGCTTGCGCCAAGCGCAGGCATAGCGTAGGCGGCATAACGCCAAATATGGCCGTAGAGCGATTCAGGTACGATCCAATTCCACATGCACTACCAGCGTATGCCAGAACTGCGCAGCCCCCGGCGTTGTTATGCTAATCACCCCATGTGCAGTGTCGCACCATGCAAATGAAGGCATAAAGCAATTCATGAAGTGGTGCAGGCGTAGCGTAAGCCCACGGAAATGTAAACCAAAAAACACGGTTTACATTTTTCCAAACAGAACATCGGAGCTATGGAAGAGGGCCAGACCCAGGTATCACAACGTTAACATATGCCAATGGCGAAATACACAGCCAATGGTATAAGTAAAGATGCACAACACGTAAATAACAACATTTAATGTCATGTCCACAGTAATGCACAGCTAAAGGCCCTGTCCCTCTGCTCAGTTTCATATAGACTCCTCAGAGGTGACCTCCGTCTGGCATACAAAGCTATCTCAGACCCCGCCTTGATGGGACTACTGCATACGCGCAAGTCAAGCTCCACTACAGCAACCCGTATGTGTGACCTCAACCTGATCTGTGATATCAATAGGATTTGTTGGCAGGAAAGATTTGTATGCCAGGACTCCCCCTTCTGTTGAATAGACTCCCTCTCCACATCAAACAGAGTACCTCATTAACCCTTTTTAAGAGCAACCTGGATAACTGGTTGGGAAACAGAAAATACACACCTGGGATTCCACCTGTGTCCCTGCTGGGCAGGGGCTCTGTTTTCTAACTTGCCTAAATATGGGCTAAACTCTTGGTTAGGCTTATAAGGGCCTCAGGGTCAATAGCCTAGTAACCTCCTATGATCCTAGGAACGGTCACTAGAACCACATCCATATATGCAGACACACAGACACACACACACACACAAAACTCCTACCTATCTAATTTACAATTGAAAGATCACAGTATCAGTAGCAAGCAACACAGGAGAAGTCTGACTTTAACAGTGTGAAAATGCATATTTGTACTTAGTAAAATGTCATTGTTTGGAACAGCTTGTACTGTGCATCACAGGTTTTGGGACAAATGCATGTGTTTGGAGACAGGCAATTTAACAGCACTGTGCTTGTTCCATATAATGACATACTTCTCTGCTAAGATTTATATACTGTCATTTATATAGACTGAATTACTGAAAGGAATGTATACCTGTTTTACATTATGGGCTGTCAATAACAATCACAAATGTAAACCAGTAGATTATCAATCAAGCATTCCTGCAAGTTCATTCTGGGATGATTCCATGGAAATAGTACATATTTATACTGTCACTTTCACTTGTCTCATGCTGTCTGAGTCTCCCTGCTGGAGATGGAATGTTTTTGCAAATGCTTTACTGCTTCAGTATTCAAATGGTATATTAAAGAAATGTAACTGGAGAGAAGTATGGCAGTGCACTTCAGAATAACATTGATGGATTATGTGTGCAAAAGTTACCCAGCAATGTAACACAGTTGCATGTGCAGTATTTGCAGTGCAGAAATACATTAACAGACTACTTACTTGAGTCAATCACTCAAATCCAGATACCTTCTTCAAAATTCAGTAAAACATACAGACATTGTACTACCTATATAATTATTTAAGTATTGTTTTACTCACTGTCTGAAGCACACTGCTGGAAGCTCAGTTGTGCTGCTGATGACAAAGTATTAGTGCATTCATAAACACATCTTCAGGTGGTAAACTTAGAATGGGAATTAGAAGTAGTCAATACTGCTCTGTGCAGACGTTTTCACAAATAAGCAGTGTACACATACAACCATGTCTTAATCTGATGGAATACAGAACAGGTATGTGGTATGGTCATGTTTCAGGTGAGATGATTTACACATTAGTCATAAGAGTAGCAGTTCTTCAGTCCTTATCTGTATGCTGCAGGTGTATTATGGCACACACAAGGGACTAAGCACGTTATTGCTGATGGAAGCAGGTTAGAATCAAGCAGGTTTATTTGATGTCAGAGAAAGGGTGGAAGAGGAGAAGAGTTTGTGACAGAAATACACATACAGGCTAAATACAAGATTAGTTTATGTTTCATTCCTGCACATATTTATGTTGTGTTACTATTTGCTTTACCATCCTAATTATTCAGTTAAGATCTGTACAAGACAGCCTTCACAATAGGGAACAAGCATATTCATGAAGCAGCTGGATAATGTGCGTTAAGAAAGTCTGTAGTCAACAGTTAAGGCCACAGGAGTCATAAACATTCAAAACTACTATTGTATATGTCTGGATACAACCCTTGACAGTATTTCAAGACAAATCTTTTGACCTGAGTATTATCTAAGCTCACTACATAGTTTCAATAAGACAACAGACTTCAGAAAAGGAGACTCAATGTTCCTTAAATTTTTGTTACTGAAAATGAACTACTTAAGATTATATTTGCCTTTCACTTGCTGCATAGGCACATCCTTGTACAATCAGTTAAAGCCAAAAAAAGAGTAAATATTACCATCATTCTCTGATAAGTTATATAGGCAAAAATCGTGTTCCCGCCCTCAAATATAAAGCATGCATTTACACTAAGCAAATCTTTCCAGTACGGGGACCTCAGTCATTCTAAATCCATTTTTATTTATCCCAAAGTGCAAAACAATTCTAAGTTTCAAAAGGAACAACATGAAATAGGGCTTCTGGATATTGGCAAAGGCTCTTGCCACCCCTATAGTGCTTTTTTTAGGCAAGGCTCAAATTCTAAACCTACCACCCTAGAACACAAAAAAGGAAAAAAACTAAGGGTAATGCTGCTCAATGCCAGAAGTCTCAACCTCAAGATGCACGCACTCAAAGCCCTTCTCAGTATGGAGAACATCGATGTCTGTGCTGTGACTGAAACCTGGTTCAAGGCTCCTCAGAGCACCCCGGTATTATCAGGTTTTACCTCATATCATGCGTTCCGGCCCCAAAATCCGGACAACACCAAGAAAGGAGGGGGGTGTCCATATTCATCAAGGACACCCTCACCTCAAGGTTGGTGGCAATGCACGATGCATCGGAGACCATCGAGGTGCAATTAACCATAGGCAAGACTGCTCTGCAATTTGTAGCATGTTACAGGCCACCCTCTCAAACTCAGGAACCTCACACAGCTTTCCTGAAAACACTGGAGGGGATAAATGTATCTCCAAACACCATCATACTAGGTGCTTTCAACTATCTGAATATAGACTGGGATCACTACTCAAGCCCCAACACTCTAGCCCAAAGGTTCCTAGAGTTCATAAACTCAAATGCCATGGAACAACTAGTCACCATCCCCACAAGAGGAGAAAACATACTGGATCTCATCATCATGAACATGGGGTCACATTGTTCAACACCGGAAGTATACCCCTCATTGGTGAGATCAGATCATAAACTAATCTCAATGGAAGTCCACATCCCGCCCCCACCCCAGATAAAAAAGACGACAATGAAGAACTTCTCAAAAGCCGACTTCACACTTCTAAAGACTAGTGTGGTCTCTTTCAAGGCCCCCGAGCCTGCGGAAACCATTACTCAAGCCGCTGAATCACTTACAAATGCCTTCTACCAGCACCTGCAGGACTGCATGGCTCAGGCAATCCCAAACAAAACAAAGACTCTTTGTACCAAAGGCAAGCATCCAGTCTTGTGGACCCCAGCCATAAACAAGCTCTACAACAAAAGGAGGAAGCTACTACAAGATAGAGCAAAATCCTTAAAAGGGAAGACACCCTTAATCATTATAAGTAAAAAACTAAGATCTCTCATAAAATCATCCAAGGCAAATTTTGAGAGAAAAGTCGCTAAGGACTCAAAAGGCAATCATAAGGCCTTTTTTAGCTATGTTAGAAACCTGGGAGGAAACTCCCAGATATGCTCAGAATTAGTTCAAAATGATGTAAAAATCACTGAACCTACAGACATTGCCAACATACTGGCTGACAGGTTCAGTGCAAGTTTCCTCCCCCCCTCCCCCCCAAAAGGAGAGATATCTATACCAGAGGATTGTAGCCCCCCAAACATCTCAAACGCTCAGGTGAGAACTGCTCTCTCCAAGGCGAAAAACACAGCATCCATGGGACCAGATGGTGTCCCCGATTGTGTGCTCCACGAACTCAATGAGGAATTAAACCCGCAGTTAGGGCAGCTGTTTAATCTTAGTCTCACCTCAGGATACGTACCCAAGGAGTGGCGTACAGCAACTGTGGTCCCACTTCACAAAGGCGGTGCCTCCAGCGACCCTGGAAATTACCGTCCCATCAGCTTGACAAGCCTGGTCTGCAAAGCTATGGAGAGGATCATAATGGAACTCATAAATAAAGACAAAGGGGACTTACAGACATTGGATCCAACCCAGTTTGGCTTTGTCAAAGGCAGATCGTGCCTTTTAAACTTGGTTGACTTTTTCGAAACAGTCACCAAGGCCATTGATGAGGGCAAGGCAGTCCACACAGCCTACCTTGACCTGGCAAAGGCTTTTGACACAATACCCCACTCAGGTATCATTGAAAAACTCACCAGCTTAAATGTAAACCCATACGTCACAAGATGGGTTGCAAACTGGCTAAGTGACAGAACCCACAGGGTCAGAGTTGCTGGCGCCATGTCAGACTCAAAGCCTGTCACAAGTGGTGCCCCACAGGGCTCAGTCCTGGGCCCACTCTTGTTCGGCATCTACTTTTCAGAAGTACAAGCAAACACAGGAGGATTATGGCTGACAATGTTTGTAGATGACTGCAAACTGTGCGCCATAGTCGAAAACACATGTGACACAGATATCCTTCATAAGGGTCTTATAGAAATGGATAACTGGTGCCAGAGCCATGGCCTAAAGTTAAATGCCAAAAAATGCATAGTCATACCCTTCGGGAAAAACAAGGTTACCCCTAGCTACCATATAGGTGGCAATCCACTAAGCACAGAAGAGGTTATCAGGGATCTGGGGACCCAGGTTGACAGTAACCTTTCGTTTGACACTCACGTTGCCAAAGTAGTTAGGAAGACCTTCTACATTGCCCACCTGATCATGAAGGGTTTCACATCTAGATCAAGGGAGGTCATCGTTCCTCTGTACTCATCACTCATCAGACCAATGATTGAGTACAATGCCCCATTCGGAATGTATCTGACCCGACACCTGCAGCAATTGGAAAGGCGCCAAAAGTTCCTCACCAAAAGGATAAAGGGTCTCAAAAATATGTCTTATGCTGCCCGACTGAAGGAACTCCAGCTCCATTCAGTCGCTTACCGTCTGCTCAGAGGTGACCTGTGCACACCTTTAGCATTTTAGAACTGAAGGAAAACTGGAAAAATTTCTTCACAGACATGATGCATGTAATATAGAAAGCCATTTTCTGAGTAGAATGATATCTGCTGTAGGTGTATAATATGGATATTAATTTTCTTAAACATGCATGAATGCATAAATAGTATGCACACTCTTCAATGAAATACCATACATATTGGGCAAATTAACAAGGGTATCACTTTTGCATGTCACGTGGCCTTTGTCATAAAGGCCTAGTTCAAAAACCCATTTAAGAAATTAATCAATAATAAAAATAATATGGCAGAATAAAGAATATAGATGATGTCCAAGCCATCGACGAGTGCATCAACACATTAGCTTTGGTTAGTGGTATAAGGAGTTCAGCCACAATGGAGTAGTGTGTGCAAACAATTTGTCAGTAAACTACATGATGCTTCTGTATACCAGAAACAGACTTGATTATATACCTGAGCACAGCCTAACACAGTGCCAAATGCATTGGGCCAAAACTTCAAGTAGTAGTGCAACTTTAATTATTTCATCTTATGCATGTGCCAGCAGCAGAAGGCATGGTGGCTAAGGAATCTTCTGAGGAACTGACTGAAGTTGGTCCTCATGAAAGGCATAGGTGCATGTAATATTTTATGTCATTAGGAAATAGGTGCTACATGGTCTACAACTATGGATCACGGCAAGGCAAACAGAATAAAATTTCTGTTGAATTCTTTAACAATCCTAGGCTATGCATTGGTGTGCACTAACTGGACACACTGTACCTCAGACATTACCATACCCATCTAATCTAGAGGGCTGAGAAATGCAAAGTTGGCATCATTTGTACACAGAGGCACAATCACAGAATGCATGGGAGATCGCAGATACACCCCAGGGGTTACCTCAGTGTCACTGCTCGACAGAGGCACAGCAAAATAATGGGCATAGTTTCTCCAAACTAAAGGGGTGGCGTAAGCCACAAAACTATGGGCTAGGCTTATAAATGCCCTCGGGCAGATAGCCTAGTATGAACCTATGAACCTATGAACTAGCATAGGTGGTGTGTGGTAACCATGCATGAGACTATGAGATTGTTCAATACAGGGATCACTTTCCACACGTGTAAAGTCATACTAATGAATATAATTGATGGTTGGCATATGCACACATGTACTTGGTTTCTATGACCTACAGCAATTATGGTGTAAAATCAGGAACTGATTGTAGTAAACGAGAAAGTCAGTATTTTTCCCATGTTCTTTCAGTACAATCTTTGGTTTCCATGTTTTATCAGTGTGTTTATTATCTGGCTATGAATAAACTGGACATTGTGAAGTCTATGAGTCTGTGCATTAAATGTTAATATATTAACATTGAACACATTTTACTTAACCTTGTTTTTGCAGGCAAATGAGTGTGAAAAGCACAGTGTTAGGCTACAACAGTCTATCTAGTACTTAGTCCAAATACATTATGGCAAAAAGCTACTTCTTTAGTGCAAGTTTAAACTCTCCCAGCCTTCATTTGTTTAATGTGTGACTCTGACAAAGTTACTTAACCAGACAGTGCTCCTAGGTCATCCTGGAAGAGAAACACTTAGATGCAGTGAGCTGTCCAAAGCTGTTAGCAAATATGTTGTGCATTTGTCTATTGATTTTCCGAACACTTCACATAGATGCTAATTCATACTTCACTATGCTGTTGCCAGCACGTCTTTTAATTTAATGTATGCATTTTCATTTAATGTGATTTTTCAAGGGAAGAAGTGTTTATTTGTTCTTATGCAAACTCTGTTTTCAGTGTACAACTGTTTAGCAAATGGCCATCAGTGTTTTTGGTAAAATTGAAATAAGAGTTTTAAATAAAATCCAACTGTCTATGATCATTCGTTCAACTAATTCATTGTAGAAGTAAAAATAAAAAGAAATAATACATGTGCTGACAGGTTTCAACAGTGTTTTGTAGTAATTAAGGAAAGAAAGTCTAGTAACAGGATATTGATAAAGCTGTGGGGAAAGCAGCTAGGGCCTAGGGCCCCATTTGACCATGATCCAGGTCTGACTATGAGCACAAATTTCCTGGATATGATCTGAACAAACATGGGAGAATGCTGCAACCCTTCCATATTGGAAAGGTTGGACCATAAAACTGTCTCGTATGTATTAAAAATAATGCTTGGATGTCCAGCCCTGGAACAGTTAGGAATTATCCTAAAGCTGACTTTTGACTATTAAATGAGTCCCTGGCAAAATTCCAAGTGCCCAACAAACCACTGCCTATGTGGAATTGTTATCAAAAAAACTGTATAATCATGCTAATAAAAGTCTGCATACATATGTCTGTACCTACCAGAAATAAGAATGGGGGGAAAAAACAAGTTATCATGTTGGAATCCCAACATCGATAGATAGTATAATAAAAGGAAGATAATCATGCCAAAATTAGGAAGTGCAGTGTCAAGCAATTCAATCTCTCCCTCATCATTCTACACAAGCAACTCAGAGAACTAATAAAGTCTATTAAAGCCAAATTTGGGGATAAAAGAGCCTTCTAGCCTGAGGACAATCTCAAGGCTTCCTCCAGTTAAATCTACAACCTCAAAGGCAGTGCATAGATATGCAATGAACTAATTCTGAATAAGAAATCTACACTGAGAATGAAGATATTGCAAATCCACTGGTCAACAAATTCAGCTCCAGGTTTTAGCCCTCTCTTCCTGACACCCCTCAGGGAACACCAATAGGCATATCCCTTACTACTGGGAAAGCATGTAGGCAGTAATATTATCTTTAACCATGACAGTGTCTATGGTAGCAAGGAAATCATTCTATATTGCACAACGTATACCAAAGGATATGGCATCAGTAACGACCCACCCCTGTGACGGATCCACACAGCCTACCAGTTTTTGCTATGCCTCGAGCCACGTATCACTGTGTATGTTTAATTATTGCCAGATTGATTATTGCTAGTTCTTGATATGCCACTACCTCACTATATGCTGCTAATACTGAAACAATACAATATGCTTAAGAGCAGGCCTTGCTCACTGATTACTGGTATCATTGAACTTTTGTTAACCTATAAGTTGTTTATCAGCTTAAAAGATGTTTACCAGAATGTGGGGATTTCAAAGAGGAACTATATCACAAGATTGTGAGCTAACTGTTCCCTGAAAAAGGGAAGTAGGGCACAGGACCAGACATTACTAGACTTGTTTACAACTTAGGAAATGATCTGTAATTTTCTAAAATATTCCATCAGCTCATGATGAGCCTGTAATGTCAGATCTTTCTACAATATTCTGCCAACTCAAAAAAAAAGACTATAAAAGCTCAAAGGCTAAGATGAAAATCATCATCAGCATCCGGATTTGATCACAGCACCAGCCTGAACTGAGCTTAGAGACATTTCGCCAGTGTCGGCCTTGCCTTGACTGAACAGATAGCTGCACTGGATAGGATTTGAAGTTTCCCTATCAGTGGCAAAGATGATTTTGTTTATGCATATGCTTGTAAGTACATGATTTATTAGTTTTTGTTTATTTAGTTTTAGCCTTACTGTACTTTAAGAAAAGTTTTGCTTAATAAATTAATAAGTTAAGTTTGAGCCTTGGTGTTTTGTGTCATTTCTATTCCTGTATTAACCTCAGATTTTGAAGTAACGGACAGATACACTTGGCGTAGTCGGCCGGATCTGGGGTTTGCAGTAGAGATGTCACAACAACAACCAATGTTTTTTCCTTTAAAACACCTAGGTATAGGTAAGAAGGATGTTGCATTAAGCACCCCAAATAAGTTGGGTGTTGATGCTACTTTGACAGCATTATTTGGGAAGTGGGATCCTCTTGCTAAGGTATTGAGTCAAGTTTCTCCTCCTCCTTCTCCAAAACCCCTGCAGGAAAGACCTAAGGCAGATCCTGATAGCCTAGCTAGAGCTTTAGAAGGGTTAAATTTGGATGATAAGGGAAAAAAGGTGAAGGAGGGGGTAGGGGCAGCCGGATGGCTGTTCTTTGAAGCAATTCAGGAATTAGACAGAGATGTAGACTCACTAAAAGAAAAAGTTTCAGAATTAGAAGAGCGATGTAAAGAACTCACACACACACATAGATTAGATAGAGATGCCTTGGAGAAGGCAAACATGGCACTTGTTAAAGTAGGGGAGGAAGCTGAGCACTGGAAATCTAATTCAGTGACTTTAGCTACTCGGATAATACAACAGCGTAGACAACGAAATGGGAGAAGACAACGCCATCCACCCTCAAGGCCTCGGGTTCGTGCTTTGCTGTGTAAGGCAGAGTTTGATCCTGAGAAGTGGGAAGGTGATTTCCCTCAACAGATGAGGGTGATAGTGATTTTGAAATAGTAAATCCTCCGTCAGTGGAGGCGCGCCCAGTTATTGAGAAAAAGGGACAGTGGACTGGAGGGGCAGCACCACAACAATGGGTGGAGGTGCGGAGTTATACGCAAGCTGAATTATTGAATATAATCCAAATCTATAAGCAAAGGCCAGGGAAACTGTTTTGGCGTGGTTTCTTCGGGTTTGGGACACAGGGGAGAAGCGGTGTCTCTAAATGCTGAAGAGATGCACCAGTGTGCATGTCTGGTGTTTCACCCACGTCTAAAGCAAATAGTAAACAATATAGATCATGGTGATTCCCAGGTGAATACACTGGTGGTGTGGTTAGCCTCGGCTTTCCGCGCTACTTGGCCAGATGCTACAGCAGTAGCTGATGAACATAAGCCTTGGAAAACAATAGCAGAGGCCATACAGCAGTTAAGAGAAATGGCTATGTTGGCTGCCGTTTACTCAATGGAATTGAGGGATGGTGTATTGGTGCTTCCGAGAGGGCCAGATGCACAAATTATGACTAGTAATATGAGGAGCAAATTAATCAAAAATGCACCACAGTGGTGGAAGGGGCAACTGATGGCTGCCCTGGCAGGTGGTGTAGGTCAGCAGATATGGGACGTAATAGCCACTCTAAATCAAATGGCAGAATTAGTGGAAGAAAAAGAACAGAGAAGAGCTAGAAAGGCAAATGCGGAGAAATCAAAAGATAAATCTGGAGAAAAGGTTACGAGAAAGCAAATGTTTCTGGATCTGTTGAGGTGGGGGGTTGGAGCTGCGGAAATAGATGGGATAGCTACTGAAGAATTATATAAAAAGTGGAAGCAGAAACAAAAAGAAAAAGGTTCAAGTTCTGAAAGTAAAAGCAAACCCTACAAAAGTCCAACGAGGAGTACCACTGAAGGGAAGGTAGGATGGAATCAATTATATCCTGACATCCATACTGATGAGGAGCTAGCACGGTGGCAAAAGGGGAATTTAATGACGAGAGAGACTGGGGAGGGAAGGAATGGAGAACCCGGTCGAAAAAACAGAGACAAATTGACTAGTAGGCGGGTCCCCAGTAGCTAGGGGTACAGTAAGAGCAATTACACCTGGGGACCGACGCCTTACGCACTTTACCATTTTTGGAGGGAGGGCCACAACATGTGATGGCTCTGGTAGACACAGGATCAGAAGTAACCATTTTGCAGGCAACCCCGTAGATTTCGTGGACAATATGTAGAAATTGATGGTTATGGAGGGGCAAAGACACTAGGTACCAAAACCAAGATTAAGATAGCTTTTGGGGATGGTATTCCTATTTACATTGAAGCAGTGATAGCTCCAGTACCTGAACACATTTTAGGAATAGATGTGTTAAAGGGTAGAACTTTGGAAACCACTGTAGGGCCATTTAGGTTTGGAGTGCGGCATTGTTCAGTCAACGCAGTTAAGGCTGTAGTTCGAGGCAATGCTAAGTGGGAACCGCTTTGTATTCCCACGCCTAAAACAATAGTGAACATCAAACAATATCGTATCCCAGGTGGGCACGCTGAAATTACTGAGACGATCCAAGAACTGCTTCGGGTTGGCATACTTGAGCCAACAGTGAGTCCATTCAACAGTCCGGTGTGGCCAGTAAGGAAACCTGATGGATCATGGCGAATGACTGTAGATTATCGAGGTCTGAACAAGGTGGCCCCACCCTTAGCAGCAGCTGTTCCAGACATTGTTACGATCGTGGAAAGATTGTCTTCCTCCGCTGGACCATATCATGCAGTTTTGGACTTGGCAAATGCCTTCTTCTCCATTCCGATAGCAGAAGAAAGCAGAGCCCAGTTTGCTTTTACCTGGGAGGGGAGGCAGTATACCTTCCAAGTGTTACCTCAAGGATATCTGCACAGCCCTACCCTGTGTCATGGACTAGTGGCTAGAGACCTAGCCAAGTTACAGTTAGACAAAGTGACTATTTTTCATTACATTGATGACATAATGATTACTGGAGAAAAATCTGAGGTGGAGACCGCATTAAAGACTGTAGTGCAGCACCTTCAGAACAGAGGGTGGGCTATAAATGAGAATAAAACACAACAAGGGACATCAGTAAAATTCCTTGGTATGATTTGGAACGGAGCGAAAAGGGAAATTCCTGCAGCAGCACTGGAGAGTATCCAGAAAATTGCAGTCCCAAAAACGAAACAACAGGCACAGGCCTTTTTGGGAGCAATGGGCTTTTGGAGAGCATTTGTACCTCATCTTGGACTGATTTTGCGACCCATTCACTATGTAACTAGGAAAAAATGTGATTTTCAATGGGGTCCCAAGCAACAAACGGCTTTTGAAGAAGCAAAAAAGGCTCTACAGCAGAGCGTGGGGCTGGGCCCAGTTGATCCACAACAACCTTTAGTCCTTGAAGTAACAGTTGCCAATAATATTATGTCTTGGGGGCTGTGGCAGAAGGATGACACTGGGAAAAAGAGACCCTTGGGATTTTGGTCCAAATCCCTAACTGGAGCGCAGGTGAGATACAGCCCCCTTGAGCAGCATGTACTGGCGGTGTACACAGCATTGATTCATGTAGAAGGGATAACCAAACAACAAACAGTGACAGTTAAAATAGACTACCCAATCCAGGGGTGGTTACGAGACAATACCTTAATGAAAACCTTGATAGCACAATCTTGACTGTACAAAAGTGGAAGTGGTATTTACAGGAAAGGGCCAACATCGTGCCTGGGGTGTCTCAGGTACAACAACAGTTGGCTGGACTGGTAATTCTGGATGATGCTGATGCGATAGAACGACAGCGATATGAGCTCCCACAGTCTCCAATAACTGAAGCATTACCATTTGATAATTTAGACGCAGAAAAACAAAAATTTGCATGGTTTACTGATGGTTCTGCCAAAATTGGATCAAATGGTAGGACCTGGACTGCAGTGGCTTATTGCCCACGAACAGAAACTGTGTTATTTGACGAAGGTACTGCCGGTTCAAATAATCAGGCAGAATTACGAGCTGTTGCCCTGGTCATCGATAGTTTATCACCGGAGGACGAAGCATACATCTATACTGACAGCTGGGCAGTTTATAAAGGGCTGACGACCTGGTTACCTGCCTGGCAGCAACAGGATTGGAAGATCCATGGCAGACCTCTGTGGGGAGGTTCAGAAGATTGGCAACGGATTTGGGAAAAAGCTCAACAATGCAAAATCAGTGTTGGACATGTAGATGCCCATGCATCACTTGTAACAAATGAAAGGAGGCATAACCAGCAGGTAGATAAGATGGCCGCAGTACGTGTTACTGAAGAGAAAGCCGAAAGTGCCAGTATGGCAAGATGGGCCCATGATCGGAGTGGACATTTGGGAAGAGATGCGACGATAGAATGGGCCCGGAGGCATGGGATGCAGTTAAATAAGGAAATAACTACGGATGTTATAAAACAGTGTGAAATTTGTCAAAGAAATAAACAGAAGCAACTGCAAGCAGAAGCATGCGGGCACATTCACAGAGGCAGCCGCCCAGCACAAATCTGGCAAATAGACTTTATTGGTCCTTTACCACTGGATCAAAACCAGCAATACTGCCTAACGATGGTGGACACTTATTCAGGATTACTAATGGTATCCCCATGCAAAAAGGCAAACCAGCAAGCAGTGTTAAAAGGATTGAATAAATTATGTGTGACATATGGGATTCCCGCTGAAATCCAAAGTGACCAAGGCAGCCACTTTACCGGAGCAGAGGTCCAAGAGTGGGCAAAGGAAAATGGAGTTCGATGGGTACTGCATATCCCATATCATCCCCAAGCTGCTGGTTTAATTGAAAGGTATAATGGGCTCCTTAAAGAACAAATTCGAAAGAATACGAATGATGGAACATTGCGAGGCTGGGCAAAGGTACTAGAATTAGCTGTGAGTCAGCTGAATAACAGACCCCGAAAGCATCAAGGAACTCCCTTGCAAATGCATATGAGTGACATTCGATCTAACTGCTGTGTTTTGAAAATAGAAAAGCTGAATCCGAATGCCATATACCCTCTTCTGACAAATACTGATCAAACTCGATTCTGGCTATGTGCATTGACTGAACAAAGGGTGCCAGCACAAAATATGGCATTAGTTGAGACAGGCTGGAAACTCTTTCTCCCAGAAAATTGGCACTGGGGGCAAAAAGGGCTATTAGGTGAAAGTTGGGAGGTTTTTACATTATGGGAGCCAGAACGAGAAGTGATAGTGAAGGCTATCAATTTAGATAACAAGACACAAATGATTCAGAAAGGACAACCTTTAGTAGAAATTTGTATGCACCAAGATGCTGTTATTCTACTACAAGACTGTGATACTAAACCAAGCAAATGGCTGGGAATGAAAGTTATAGTGACCACACCCAATCAGCCAAATGAACATGGGACAGTAATTTGTGATGGACCTGGTGATACTGTTTTAGTATTACTTGATTCTGCTAAACAACCATTGTACTTTCCTCTCCATAGATTATTGCCACTGTTTGGGAAGGAGCCAACCTTTTCCGGACGACAACACTTAGAGGGGCCATATAACTGTCTTGATCCTGTCCCTCTATTCGAAGGGGAAGATGTTGCAAATTTGACAGCTGACTGTGACTTTTATTGGAAATTGGGAGACCATTTATATGCAGTGACACCGAAGCCTGCCTTAACCTGGAGCATCACTCAGACGGAAAACATTACAACTGTATGTAGACTGAACTGTGATAGACATCCTGAAAAATGTGTTTCCAACCCTTTTGGAGGTCTGTACCAAAGGTTAAACGAGTCGGGATTTTCTTTAGCTAAGTCTCCATTAGATTCCTCCTGCATAGCTGAATTTCAAAGGGAAAATGACACTGCGGAAACCCTATCTCCGGACTTGGAGATATATGCCATGGACAATAGTTCGACTGTATTTAATGGTTTGGGACATGTGGTAAGATATACCAGAGGATGTAAAACTGTAAGTAGCGCTAGAATTATACAACGTATTAAAATGATAGTTAACATGTCAGCAGTGGATATTACCACCAGGTATCCACATTGTAAAATTGCACAATTATGGCCAGTTGATTCTTTGCATATCAAATACAAACATTACAAATATAGAAGAAATAAACGCGATGTAACAGGTATTCTTGGTACTGCACTAGGTGCAGTCGGAACAGGGACTGGATTCCTAAACAGTGTAGATATAGATACCCTACGTAGCAAGTTGAGCCGTTTGGGCACTGACCTAAATATGGCCTTTAAGCTACTAACAGACCATGATCCTGAGTTGGGACAAAGAACTGTAGACAGTATTTTAACTCAAACTGTCTTGTGGAGGTGGATTGAACATACAAATACATATACAGAACAGATTTTAGATAACCTCACAGCAGAAGTAAATCAGACTTTTTGTATTTTATCTCAGTTGGCTGCCAACCAGCAATATTTGCAATTCACTCAAACTTGGGGGGCTAAAAAGGCAGCCCATTGGCAGAAGGAACTGCAACTGTATCAGTGGTTAAAGCCAATAGATTTTACATGTGAAAATAAGTCTTGTATACTGATTTTTGACTATCTTGCTAGTAAAAAGAAACAAAGCAGGTCTGTCCATTTGTTGCATTGCCCTTGCAATTTGGAAATAATTGGTGGGTACCTCAAATTGAATCCACTTTAATTGATTATAATGATGTACCCGTTGATGTGACAAGTTGTGAAACCTGGCCCCAGGGGTGGGTATGCATGATAGTGAAGAGGAAGCCTCACCCATGCTTACATAATGGAACTGGGGAATGTATCTGGCACAGGTATGTAGTAAATGGTACAGACGTCTACCAGCTAAATGGTACCACTGTTTGTGTGATATCCTCCTGTAAATTAGCCTGGAGTGATGGAATGATCACAACTAGTGGAGCATACTGTAAAAGTAATATCCATGCAATTATTGATTTTTGTACTGGAGAATTGATTAGACTGACTAGATGGATGGACGTCACATTTAATGCTAGCATAGAACCATTACATGCTTTTAAGTGGCCATCTCTAGTCCACCCGGACTTTCAACAGATTAAGCAGGAAGGACAAACAGTGTTGCAACTGTTAAATAAAACACTAAATGATGCGCATCAAACAGTGATTAAAATGATTAAGGATAAAGGTACCATTGTAAAAATTGCAAATGAAATACAGGATATAACTGTTTCACATTGGTATGATGTTTTTATGTGGTCATCTAAGGCTTCAGTGTGGTTTAATTTGTTATTGCATCCTTTACTTTTGACCACAATAATCTCTGTGTTATTTTGCATAATATCATGCTGCATTTATTGTAAGGTGATGAGAAGGTACAAACTGATGTTGTCAGTCTTAACCATTATAAGGGATACACAGCGTTCGTTGCTCGATGCAAGGGTGGCCTGTGACGGATCCACACAGCCTACCAGTTTTGCTATGCCTCGAGCCACGTATCACTGTGTATGTTTAATTATTGCCAGATTGATTATTGCTAGTTCTTGATATGCCACTACCTCACTATATGCTGCTAATACTGAAACAATACAATATGCTTAAGAGCAGGCCTTGCTCACTGATTACTGGTATCATTGAACTTTTGTTAACCTATAAGTTGTTTATCAGCTTAAAAGATGTTTACCAGAATGTGGGGATTTCAAAGAGGAACTATATCACAAGATTGTGAGCTAACTGTTCCCTGAAAAAGGGAAGTAGGGCACAGGACCAGACATTACTAGACTTGTTTACAACTTAGGAAATGATCTGTAATTTTCTAAAATATTCCATCAGCTCATGATGAGCCTGTAATGTCAGATCTTTCTACAATATTCTGCCAACTCAAAAAAAAGACTATAAAAGCTCAAAGGCTAAGATGAAAATCATCATCAGCATCCGGATTTGATCACAGCACCAGCCTGAACTGAGCTTAGAGACATTTCGCCAGTGTCGGCCTTGCCTTGACTGAACAGATAGCTGCACTGGATAGGATTTGAAGTTTCCCTATCAGTGGCAAAGATGATTTTGTTTATGCATATGCTTGTAAGTACATGATTTATTAGTTTTTGTTTATTTAGTTTTAGCCTTACTGTACTTTAAGAAAAGTTTTGCTTAATAAATTAATAAGTTAAGTTTGAGCCTTGGTGTTTTGTGTCATTTCTATTCCTGTATTAACCTCAGATTTTGAAGTAACGGACAGATACAACCCCCCACTTTAACATTCTCACTCTGAGATCACACTAGAGTGAGGAAAAGAGAATATTCCCTTATCCACACCATAGTACGCTCTCCAAAACAGTCATCCCTCATGACTCCCTCTAGCTGCAGGCATACTTCAGCGAAAGTGTTTTTTGGCAAAACGCACTTTTGTGGAAGTACGCCCGGCTGATAGTGATTCTGTGTTGTATATATTCACAGTGACATCAGAGTTTAAAATCACAGGAAATATTTGAAATAACATTGAAGGAAAGGCTCAGACAAGTAAAGGATAAGACAATTAGAGATGAACACAAGGTTAATCCACAAATTCTCAATAGAATACTACAACAATGTAACTGGCACCTGCTACAGACTCTAGCACTAGACCAGGCAGTCAACTTTTTCAATAGTACTTTTATAAATGTTATAAATACAATAGCTCCCATTAAGAAATGTCGAACAAATTTAACTATGCACCTTGGCTAAATAGGACCACAAAAGCCCTATTAAAAACCAGGGACAATACCTGGAAGAATTGGAAAAAACAGTAATGGCCAAACTAGACAAATATATCAACAACTTCAAAATCAGGCCAAAAAACAAATAAAAATGGATAAACAACACTACTTCCTTAATGTCCAAAACAAACATTCCAACAACCCACAAAAATTCTGGCAAGCTACCAATTCCTTCTAAAACCCGGCAAAACTACCAACCCAGCCCCAAACAGCAAGACTAACAATCATAGCATAGCTTCTCAATTTCATCGCCACTTCACAGAATCTATTCTCACATTATCTACCCAACTATCTAACAATAATCCTACACTCACGACAACTACATATAACAAAGATTTATCCTCCTTTACACTCTCACCTGTACCAACCTCCACAGTAAAAAAAACTGCTATTAAAATTAAATCCTACCACCCGCGCAGCAGATGGTTTACTCACTAATTTCCTAAACTTAGCTGCAGAGTCCCTGGCTTACCCAGTCTCAGTTCTTATTAACCGCTCCATACAAGAAGCTCAAATCCCCAAATTGTGGAATGTGTCATACATTATTCCTCTACAGAAAGGTGGCAACTCCTATGAGCTATCAAACTACCGCCCCATTGCTATCCTATCCCACCTTTCCAAGCTCCTAGAGAAATATATTCACACACAAGTGATGCACTTCTTAATCTCACACAATCTTTTCTCCTCTACACAGCATGGCTTCTGTCCAAATCATAGTACAACTACTGCTCTTCTGTCCTTCACCAATCAGATTAACCAACTTAGAAACAACAATCACTTCATATAAGCCATATTCCTAGATCTATCTAAGGCATTTGACATGGCCTCTCACAACCTACTTCTAGACACTCAAACTACAATGTCCTTTGCCCCCTCCACTACTTCTTGCTTCTAAAACTATCTCTCTGATAGACAACTGGCAGTCAAATGGCAGGGTGTACTATCACCTTTATTACCAACTACTACTGGCGTTCCACAAGGATCAATACTAGGTCCCCTACTATTCACAATTTTCACCAATAAACTACATATCTCCACCCTGCAAGCATCACTCATACAGTACGCAGATGACTCCACCTAAATCTGCTCAGCCCCATCCATAGCCACCCTTCAATACCTTAACCAAGAATCCTTCTGTTCCATCGAGAAATGGATTACTGATATTCAACTTATTTTAAACCCCAACAAGACAAAATTACTTCTCTTTACCCCCAATAAATCCAGGACCATACCTACCTCCTTCACTATCACCTCCAAAAATGGCACAAAATCTCTCCCTCACCCCATACTAAGCTCCTCGGTGTAATAATAGATAAGGATCTTCACTTTGATGTCCATCTCTCTCAAACCATTAAAAAGGTACATAAAAAGCTAGGAACTCTATACAAACACAAACAGTTGCTATCAGATCAAGCATGAATCACCCTAGCCCAAACACACCTACTGTCTACCCTATTGTATGCTTCCCCAATACTAACCCACATCAGGAAAACAAACTAGACTCATGTTACAACAAAATAGCAAAATTCGCAAATAACTCCACATTTAGAAGTCATCACTGCCCTAAAAGAGCTACAGTGGTTAGAACTCCCACAATTAATTAATTATCACCAACTAGTCCTCACCTACAACATAGTAAAAAATCTCCACAAAGCCCCAGCCTTAAATCAACTACTAAACCAATACATAGCAAACCGTCCCCTGCAGTCATCCAACAAAACCCTACTCTGTGTATCTAAACCTAACAATACTGCAGGAAAAGCTCTTTTCCCTTATTCCATCACCAAGAAAAGGAACAGCCTCCCCCAGAATATCACCACAGCTCCATCTATATCGCTATACAAAAAATTACTCAAGTCGCACCTCGTACAGTCCTGGCTATATCCTTGCATCACTTAGATGACTCCCCCCTCCCACACTCTTACTACCCAATATTCTCACTCTTTACTATACTTACAATACTGTAATAAAAATATTCCCATGAGGAGCTTCTACACAAACCATTATGTTTTGTATTTGTATATTATCTCTTGTGAGATACCTCTTTCACTGCATAAGCAAATAGGGAGTATTTCTCTCCCAAATACTCCTATCCAATTTCAACTATGTGTAAACTATAAAAGTACCAAAACTATGACTGCATAAGCTTGCATAGAATAAACAATTGTATATATACATTTTTTATTGCATTGTATTATATATCCTTTGTTTATATATATCGTGATTGTTTATATATATCTACCACTGTATTTGTTTTATGTGGAGGTTTTCTCCCTGGGCCTCTGCTGTAAATGGTCCTTGCTCCAGTCGGACATTCCCTGTTAACAAATGTAAAATAAAAATAAAATAAATAAATATGGCCATCTAGTGGGGGATTCTGGCTATGCACACACTCACAAACACACACACACACACACACACACACACACACACACACACACACTGAAAAACACCATAATGAGGCACATGCACACACTAGGAACATTGTAGAGCATTTGTTTGGGCTGCTCAAGTCATGGTTCTGCTGCTTTAAGATATTTGGTGGAGCCCTGCAGTACTTTCCATTGTGTGCTATGCTACACAATATGATCCTGCAGAAACAGCTGTGGCAGGAACATTACAGGGAAGGGGGACACAGACCCCCAACATTGCCATGGTCCTCACAGGAACAGGGGGACTCAGAGGAATTACCTCCTCAGCCTGTCTCTGTAGGCAGATATTGGCATGCCCAATATGGCCTGCCCTTGGCAAATAGGCAACACATAGCACATACACTGGCACCCTAGGGACCCAGGGACTGAAACCTATCTCCAACTCACACACACAGTGAAAAGGATGACACACACATCACACTATCTGTACCTTACCATGTATAAGCTGTGTACTGCATTTATCAGAGTCAGCCCTGAAGCACTGTCCTCACAACTGCTGCAGTCCTAAGGTAAGTCACTTTTTTTAACAACTAATGAATGGAATAGTATGTTGTGGTAACATATCTATGGTATCACTGCATGTATGCAAGGGAATAGTGTGGCCTACGGGGATAGCAGCATACTGACAGCTATTTGGGAGAACAGGACAAATGTCCAAAAATACTGGCTTCTCCAGAATATGCAGTAGTCCCCTAGGTGACAAAACCACTGCAGTATATGTGGAGGACTAAAACTGTGAGGTCATAGGTCACATGCATGGATGTCAATGTTAGAGTCCCATACACATCTCTCAGCCTATCGCAGCTAGTCAGTTATACAAAGCCATAAAGAAATATGTGGCAAAGGACCACAGATAGGGACAATGATGAAATATTCCTCTTACACACTTACAGCAGGCCTTACAGTTGCATTAACTCTCTGAATGGTAAGAAGTCTGAAACTCAAATGCCTGTCATTAATTTCTAACCTTTGGTCTTTAGTGATATGCTAGCATTCTCCAAGACAAGTACAATGCTATGCTAAATGGAACCAAAATATAAAGCAAACATTTGAACAGTCTATGCAAATGTGTAGTTCAGAGGTATGCCCCCCTTCCCCCAATGCACCTGTGTTCCCATAGAAATGTAGCAACATTTATGTTTGTAGGGTAATAACAGCAGATGACACATTCCCAGGGCTGCCCCAATCAACTTGCGAATTTGTTCCATGCCTGCAATATGCAGGGGTCAATGTGCTATGTCTGTTTATTGTTAATACTGTCAGGAAGTATACATCACTTACTGGTGGCTGTTGTGGCTCAGTCATCTACGTACAATACTGTGGTTGACAGGGCCTGTAGTTTCAGACTGGTTGTGCCAGTTATTTTGCATGTCAGCTGCACTTATAGTTGGATTTGTACACACTGTCCAGAAGGCAATACTTATTACTGCAGGAAAGCTGCACAATGGAGGGACAGGGGGTCACACATATGAACAATACAGAGGTCTGAGTAACCTACACAGTGCATACTACAACAGCAGGTTGTGAGAAGTTGGCTGCCATGTCACTATGTCAGTATTGACATCAAGTAAGTGGGCACCATCCATACCCATGGAATGACAGGGTGTCACAGAATGCCCACATGTATGCCTCATATATCTGTTCTGCTTGTTATTACATTGCATTTGCGTGACAAACTATTGGCAGACCAATAAAGGCTGATGTGAAAACAGCAATGTCAGACAGTAGAAATACAGATGTCATCCCCAAAAGTAATTGCAAGCTAATACAAAACCGCTCCACCAACTGTGTAAGTTTGGAAGAGCAATATTAAGAGCCTGCCCTTGTCTGGGCCCATGTCTGACTGTTATATATGGATCTGTCCACATGTCTATCTGTAAGAATCTGACAGCTATGACCAATCTGTAGCCTGACAATAACAGTGCAACACAAACCATCTGAGGACCACAGTAGATCTATGGGGCACAATGGTGCATCACCATCTAAACAGGTACATCCAGAGGTGTGAGGTCTGTAACCCTGTGTGTCATGTTACAACTTCTACCCCATTCACACCATAAATACAAATACATAACAGCATCAACTGTGGACAAAGGCCATGACTGCACTACAGAAGGACAAAGAGAGACATATAACGGGAGGAGAACCACCAGCCAGACAAAGATAGAATGTGCACACCAGAACATTTTATGCTGTACCCTAGTTCCCTGCAATGTATGGGGTCAGTAAACAAATGTCTGTCAGTGCTCCCTGACTTAATTCTATACTGATCTGCCACTCACATACCAGGAAACCACAGTACTATGTAGAATATGCCACACATATTATTGAAAACTATGCTCTGTACAATTCCCTCTGTACCCACACCAAGATATGACTCAGTTAATAAGGATAACACACAGCCAGGAGATTTCTCACACAGTATGTCACTGAGGTGCTGGACTGCTTACACAGCTTCATCAGCCATTCAGCTTTAGCACACAAAATTCTAGACCAGACTTCAGCTACCTCTGGAATGGAGTCAGGCTCTTACTATTGAATGTCTTACTGGGCATGCTCCTACACTTGTATACAACTCTGTTGTCCAGATATGTCTTTTCATACAGACAGTTAGGTACACCTTAACTGTGTCTCCCCACTCCCATCAGACAGTAATACCCGCAGCTACCTGGAGGTGACACATATGTGTTATATCTGCATCTGTTGAGTGTGATAGGCATACAGATATATATATGTAACATATACAAATATATCAATTATAGACAGGCAGAGGGAGAGACCGACAGAGATGGATAGAGAGAGACAGACAGACAGAGACATAGAGAGAGAGAGAGAGAGAGAAAGAGACTCTGAAAGGCATAGAGGGATATCCTCATGCAGACAGTTGCACACCAATAGCAATCAATGGCACATGCTAGTATGAAGGTGACTTCCATTCTGTAATAGTAGCCAGGTAGGGGTTGTAATCTCATCTCACCTGCCGTGTGTGTGTGTGTTTGTAGGTTAAAGTATTTTGAGGCCTTTTCCACCCATTTCAAGACCTGCCAGTGATGACTATTTTCCTCTAATGTTAAATGACTGTAATGCATGCTATATATACAAAAGCATTATTAGTTTTGAGGGGGGATTTTGTGTAGTGGTACATTCCTCTGACTTTTGTCCACAGCGTCCAGGGTATAAGACCTGCTAGTAATAATTTTTTTCCCATAATGTTAACTGACTGTAATGCATGATATATTTTCAAAAGCATTAGCAATTTTCACTGAATATTTGGTGTAGCGGTACATTTTTCTGATTTGAGTGCATAGAGTCCTGGGTTCAAGAATTGACAGTGATGACTTTTCCCCCTAATGCGAAATGACTGTGATGCATGATATATTTACAAAAGCATTTGCAGTGTTGATGGGGGATTTGGTGTAGTGGTACTTTCTTCGGACTCTGGTTGACAGCATGCAGGGTTCAAGACCTGCTAGTGATAATTTTTTTCCCCTAATGTTAACTGACTGTAATGCATGATATATTTACAAAAGCATTAGCAATTTTCACAGGAGATATGGTATAGCAGTATATTGCTCTGACTCTACCGCACATGGTCCTGGGTTCAAGGCCTACCAATGATTATTCATTTTCCCTAATGTTAAATGACTGTAATGCATGATATATTTTCAAAAGCATTAGCAATTTCTACTGAAGATTTGGTGTAGTGGTACATTTCTCTGATTTGAGTGCACAGGGTCCTGGGTTCTAGACTTGGCAGTGATGGCTTTTTTCCCCCTAATGCTAAACGACTGTGACGCATGATATATTTCAGAAAGCATTTCTACTTCCCATAGTTGATTTGGCATAGTGATATGTTGCTCTGACTCTAATGTATAGGCTCCTGGGTTCAATACCTGCCAGTAGGGACTTTTGTTTTCACTAATGTTATATGACTGTAATGCATGATATATTTACAAAAGCATTAGAAATTCTTACAGCAGATTTGGTGCATTGGTATGTTGCTATGACTGTAGTGTGCCCTGTCCTGGGTTTGAAACCTGCTAGGGCTGGTTATTTTGTTGCTGGGCATAACAGTGGTTGAATGAGAGAGTGATTAAAGCAGTTTTAAGCAAGTTTAAGTGGGTTTGTGTGTTTTGCATGTTGTTAAGTGGTGCCAAGAGATGCTTAGCTTTGCTTAGCAGTGCCTACTCCCACTTAAACCCGTGTTAATTCCAAACAAAAAGAAAAAAAAAAGGGGGTGATACGAAAATGATGAAACAGGAACAAGCAAGGGAAATACATTATGAAAGGCAGGTAGGGATGTGCAGGACAGGTGTAAGAAAGGACCATAGCTATCCATTCCTTGGGCAGCAACAGCTATGAATAATGTGGATAATTTGGAGCCTCACATCCCACAGGGAGGTGTGTGGGGACATAAGTTTGTTGATTAATTGATGGGGTGATTGATTCATAGAAGAGTACGTGGCAATCACTGGCACATGCTAGTATGAAGGTGACTTCCATTATGTAATAGTAGTCAGGTAAGGGTTTTAATCTCACTTCACCTGCTCTGTCTGTGCGTTTGTAGGTTAAAGTATTTTGAGGCCTTTTCCACCCAGTTCAAGACCTGCCAGTGATGACTTTTTTCCCTCTAATGTTAACTGACTGTAATGCATGATATATTTACAAAAGCATGTGCAAATTTCAAAAGAGATATAATGTAGTGGTACATTTTTCTGACTCTACTGCACAGGGTCCTGGGTTCAAAACATACCAGTGATGATTTGCTTTCCCTAATGTTAAATGACTAATGCATGATATATTTTCAAAAGCATTAGCAATTTTCACTGAATATTTGGTGTAGCGGTACATTTTTCTGATTTGAGTGCATAGAGTCCTGGGTTCAAGAATTGACAGTGATGACTTTTCCCCCTAATGTGAAATGGGGATTTGGTGTAGTGGTACTTTCTTCTGACTCTGGTTGACAGCATGCAGGGTTCAAGACCTGCTAGTGATAATTTTTTCCCCTAATGTTAACTGACTGTAATGCATGATATATTTACAAAAGCATTAGCAATTTTCACAGGAGATATGGTATAGCAGTATATTGCTCTGACTCTACCGCACATGGTCCTGGGTTCAAGGCCTACCAATGATTATTCATTTTCCCTAATGTTAAATGACTGTAATGCATGATATATTTTCAAAAGCATTGTTAGTTATGATGGGAGATTTGGTGTAATGGTACATTGCACTGATTCTAGTGCACAGTGTTCTAGGTTCATGACCTCTCAGTGATGTTTTTTTTCTCTAATATTAAATGACTGGACTGCATGATATATTTTCAAAAGCATTACTAAATTTTACTGAAGATGTGGTGTAGTGGTACATTTCTCTGACTAGAGTGCACAGGGTCCTGGGTTCAAGACGTGGCAGTGATGACTTTTTTTTTCCCTAATGCAAAATGACTGTGATGCATGATATATTTACAAAAGCATTGCTCATTCCCACAGCAGATTTAGTGTAGTGATTTATTGCTCTGACTCTGATGCACAAGGTTATGGGTTCAATACCTGCCAGTAGTGAATTTCATTTTCCCTAATGTTAAATGACTGGGAGGTGTATGGGTGACATAAGTTTGTTGATTAATTGATGGGATGAGTGATTCATGAAAGTGTACAGGGGGGCAAAATGGAGAGCTATGTATTGGACAAGACTATTTTTGTGGGAACATATGCCCCCTTTTTATCTAAGGTGAAAGTGGGATGTTGAGGAAGGGTTGTAGGTACATTTGGGGAGGTAATTTGGGTAGGAGAGGTTGCTTTTGCAGACAAACAAGACAGCAGATGGGGCAGTGTATGACACATGAGGAAGATAAACACCTTGGATGAGGAGGGTGATTGGGAATTGGAGGGCCATATGCCCCCACATGGAAACAGAGGGACTGAAGTCCCCACATATGGGCAGTCACCACTGCACCTTCATGGCCCCAAAAGTGGCTGTGCTGGGGGCTGAATGATTGGGCCAGCCTGCCTTTCAAAGTGCACCATTCTGCCCTCAATCTGGTGCAGGCTTACATCCAAGTCCCTCTGGATGACCCTGTGCACCATACCTCGGAACTGGTGTCAGGTGACACCTCGGAACTGGTGTCATGTGACAGAGTCCTCTCTGTGCCCATGCCCAGGGGGGCTGGCCCCATCCCCTGATGCAGTTCCACCCGAGCGTGGTGCAGGACCAGTGGAGGAGGCAGTTCGATGTTGGGTCAGAGATGTGTTTGGACTTGGTGCCACATCCAAGTAAGGCAAGACAGGCAAATCCGCTGGGATCTGCCTACCGAAACATGCTATAGTGTTAAGGTTTTTCAAGGTGTACTGGTTAGTCATGAACAAAACATTTCAGTATTAGTTATAACAGAATGCATGGGTGTTACAGTTAACCCAGAACAATAGAATTGGGGAAATTGCATGGCAAACAGCACACATGCAAAAATGGAATAACAGCCATTATTCTACATCATGCCAGTAACATTTATGGCAACAGGCTAACAACAATGGAAATTCAACAAGGTATGTTAGCATTGAACCATTTAAATATATGAACAGTAATAGGACAAACGTTCCAACATTAGGATTTGAGAACAACATACCCTTAGTATATGAATAATACTTATTCATGCAGATAAGGGGTGGGGGGATTGAAAAACAGTCCATTACCAGCTGTATAGGCTTATATTTTTCACAACAATACTGCTCAATACTCTACAAGTCTGCCCTCACTTTACATCTACCTGAGGCCTATAGCAGACTCGTAGTAGTCATCCTGCTTGGTCCTCCATGTTATGAGCCTTCTCCTTTGCAGCTGTAGGGAGAAAACCCACCATTATGCATACCTCTCTCTATCAGATATTCCTACTATAATTTGATATATTACCTGTAGATATACTTGCAAACTTCTGTGGCATTCCGGGCCTGAGCATCTTGGATCTATTGGGGAAAGAGCACCCCCTTCCTCCATCTCAGGTCATCATAATGATGACGGACCTGTACGGGGGATGCCAGTAGCACTGGTGAGCTCACATACCAGATGGTCCCAGGCCTCTGAGCTGTATTCTAAGCTCTGGTATTGGCCCTGCTGCAGTCTGTCATCATGGTTCTTCAGGAGACTAGTTTACTGACCTGCAAGGAATCTAAACTTTGTTATGTGACTAATGCAAAGTCTCAGAGCATGCATTGGAATTGTCCTAGATTTGGTTATATGACATTAACTAGCCTTAAAACCAGGGGTAAAATGTTCTCAAGAACAACCCATTCAGTAAAAATACTGCAAGATGAAGATTTTACATAACACATTAAGCTTCTTGTAGGCCCATGGGACATATTAAAATGACCTATTAAGGACATCAAGTATATCATCGACATGGCTTCTGAATGCCCATGCCTTTTTTACTTTTTAAATCATTATGGTTACATTCAAGCCAATAGGGCCAATTCCCCACTAGCTGTGGACTTGCATGTTTTTGCCTTTTTCTGACCTCTTCAGCACATCACAAGTGCATAGTTTGGTTATACTTCAGAAGCACAGGGTATTTAAACCCAGGTGATTAAACCCAGGTAATGCCTGTAAAAATTAAGATGCCTACCAAATATCCCAACTAAACTTTTAAAGGTAAAATGTCATTACTCTCTGTTCACTGTTGACCAGTAATGCTGGTCATACCTCTCAACCATACCAAATTACTCGGGTTTTACCAAGTTTTGGGGTCCAAATGAAGGTGTGCCATGATTCCCATGTGGCACCCCTTCATTCCCAATTTTTTTTCATTTATTTTTTTTTTCAAATACCGCGCTGTTGGAGTTGACATCATCACGTGCACAATGACGTCAGCACCATCAGGGCTACAAACCAGTTGGAAAATAGCCACCACCACTTGTGAGCTTTGTCCAGGTTTTTTATTCTTAGAGTTGAGAGCTGTGGTGAGAAGTGAGAACTGAATTTGTATTCCCCCATTATTGGCTTTGCTTATCCAGGAGTTTTGTGCTAAGTGGTTGAGAGTTATGGTGAGAAGTGAGAATTGAATTCACTAAATGATAGACATCATATTTCAGTCTTTCAATTTTTTAGGAAACTGCTGATTTGGCATAGTGGTATGTTGCTCTAAGTGTAGTACATAGGTTCCAAGGTTCAAGACTTGTAGTGACATGCATGGTGGTAACATTTTATTCTAGCAAGTTTCCAAGATTATACAAGCACTTTTAAAATGTGTTCCTGTTTTTTGACCTTTGTACCCCCCCAAAAAAACTAAACTTGAAAATAAATGTAAGAATCTGTGCGTATGTCTTACACTACTGTCATTCTATTTATAGTGTGGGTGTGGAAGCAGACTTTTATGATGGAAATGTTCTGAATTGGACAGTTTGGTCATTATTGGTTCATGCATTTTGTTTCATTGCCTACAGTAAAGCCTACTGGAAAAATGTTTAAGCAATAAATTTAAAATGCGCTCTAACAAGTGTGTTGTATTATACATATTATACAAGGAATATAACTTAAAGTCAGGAAGGTGCATCAAAGAAAAGAAAAGAACACATACATGTTTCTTGTTTTGTGTGCAAGGGGCCAATGATTTGAAAACGGCCCAAAGGTAACCTTTATCCACCACTGGCCAGATGCATTTTCTTTGGATGTGGTGTGGGTTTTAATGTTATTTTAATGAATGTGAGTTTCAAGGGCAGAGAAATTTTAATGCCAAGTCTATTTTCATTGAGACAGTATTGCTTTGTTTAGCAGTTGTCAAAATAAGATCCAAATAATTATTGTAGAGGTAAAGCAGTATGCACACATTAGTGTTTATGGTAAATGAGGAAAAATCCCCAGGTATTGGGACATTGGGATGGCTGCAGGGGTCAGCGGTGCCATATTTTGGTTGTCTGTTCTTCAGTTTGCATTAGAAAGTTGATATCCCACAATTCCATTGGGGTGGGTGGGGTTACATTATTATGTATGCAAATTAGATGTTAATCAGCGTGCAGATTTGTACCTATTTTTCATAGACCTTGTCCAGATTTTTGATGTTTCCAGGTTGGGAGGTATGATCCTGGTATATGGCAAACAGCATGCAATGGATAGTTTTGAATAATTGGAAAAATGTTTTGTAAGTCATTTATGTTCATTATGTGTTTATGTATTTTTTTCAAATAATAACACAAACAAAATGGACAGCATAGAGATTAAAATGGAAAAGATGTGGATGGTTAAATGGGAGGTGCAATGACATAAAAAAGTAACATTGCAACCATTTGATGCTACTTTATCATTTGGAATACTGCAAACCTCAGTCCCTGCTTTCCTGATATTATATTCTCTATAATAAATACAACTTCCTATTACGACCATTGCTAGCAATGAAGGATGTATATAAATTCACAAACCTCACATAATTATTTCACAGATTGTAAGTTTGTAGGCCACTATTACACCTCACCTACAGCCATAGATCAGAGTCACAAACAATATTTCAAATGCAACAACTAACTTCTCTACAATATTATCTTGCTGTGTTTACATATCAATCATTTAAAACTTATTTGCTACACTACAATGTGTGACAAACCTTTTCAGTGTAAAAATGTTATCATACACATTATGGCTAGAGAGGGAAATTACATGCTATCACCATGATGTTGGTCAATCCTATCCTTGAGTCAGCACAGTCTGTTGTATGATAGGATGTCCCATTGTTACTTATGCATCTCCTTAGTTGTACTTGTGTACAAATGGTTTCTCCCCATCTGCAGAAATTGAAATAAAATTGCCCTGCCTGTCTAATATTGTGATATGGGATGTATCTTTCTAATGTAAAGAGTGACCAAACTATGCATGTTTGAGTATTGGGCTTTTGAGCATGAAAAGCAGTCCCGCAGAGTTCTGCCTTTTAATCAGTATCATGGTGCATGGCACCTTCTTTCAGCCAGCATTGTCATCCACTGCTGCTCGTTCCTACTACTTTCACTCCTCATTTGCCTTAGCTGCACCTGCCTGTGGTGCTAGGAACTACAGTTTCTGGCCACTACCAATGACAAAGTACAGTTGTGTACACTTACCATAAATGTAGATGTTCGAGTGTATTCAATGTTGCAGTCATTACATTTGGGGTAATCTGCTGGCAGGTTGCTCTCAGTCGGCCTGATTAACAAAGTCTTGGGTCCTGCATCAGTTGCTCTCCCTTCTTCCATGACGTAAGGTCGTCAGGGGTATAAAACATGCAGCCAATGCCATTACAGCAGTTTTTCTTGCCACAGATTCAGGTGCCCCCCAAATGGGGAGCAAAATATATAGATATATATAATTAAAAACACAAGAAATATACCTCCAAACACAAGCAAATACACCAAAAATGCTTTCAAGCATAGTAAAAATAAGTAGAAGTATAGTAAGAGAAAAAACAGGGGGCTGGAGGGAGGGTAACCAAGACTGCAACAGTGAATACACTTGAACATCTATATTCATGGTAAGTGTACACAACAGTACTATGTTCCTCATGTTTCACTGTTGCAGTCATTACATTTGGGTAGATTCCCAAAGCTATGGTTGGGAGGATGGATTTATACAGCATTAGGACCAGCTATTAGGCCCTGCAGGACAGCAGTGGCAAAGCCAGCTCTAGATTTAGAGAAGAAAGGCAAATGGTAATGTTTGGTGAATGTATGAACTGAGCTCCAGGTAGCAGCTTCTACAATGTCTCTGGTAGGAACACCTCTGAGAAAGGCTGTATAAGTAGATGCAGCCCTGGTGGAATGAGATCTGATCCCGTGGGGGATAGTTTTACCATGGTGCATATAGCAGAACCAAATACAATGGCTTATCCATTTGGAAATAGTCTGCTTTGAAATAGCCTTTCCCTCTGCCCCTGCAGCAAATGACACCAGTAGTTGTTCAGATTTTCTTAGGGATTTTGTCCTGTTTAATTAAAATCTAAGTTGTCTGTGTACATCAAATGAATGCAGAATCCGCTCTCCCTTGTTCTGTGGATTGGGAAAGAAGGTTGGCAAATGCATAGTCTGATTAAGAGCCACACTGGATACCACCTTAGGCATGAAGGATGGATTGGTCCTGAGAGACACCCTGTCTGCATGAAATATAATGAAAGGCTCCACTGCCATAAGAGCCTGTAATTCAGAAATCCTTCTAGTTGAAGTGACTGCTAAAAGGAAAGCTGTTTTCCAGGACAGAAATTTTAAGTTTGCAGTAGCAGCTGGCTGGAAAGGAGGGAGAGTGAGTTTTTCCAATACAAAATTGAGGTCCCAGGCAGGGGTTGGAGCTCTTCTGGGTGGTCTTAAGTTTTTGGTTACCTCTGAGATACTGCTTTAGCAGAGGATGAGAGAAGAGTGGAGGTTCTGTGTTGCAATGAGCTGAAATGGTTGAGGCATGGAATTTTATGGAAGAAAAGGACATGCTCTTCTGAAGTATCTCAGTTAAGTATTGTAAAATCTGAGGAATATTGGGCACAGCTGTGCTTATTCCTAGTGATTGATTCCATGCACAGAATCTTTACCATTTTTCAGTATAAGATTTTCTAGTACTAGGCCTTCTCGCCTCCAAAATGACATCCATCACAGGTTTACTGAGAGATGCTAAGGGTGAACTTTGGTGATTAGCTACGCTGCAAGATTCAAAGTTTGGAGCTGAGTGTGCAGAATTTGTTTTTTCTGCTGAGACAGTAAGTAAGGTGTCTGAGGCAGGTGCCACGTTGGAAGGTGTGACACATTGCGCAGGAGTGGGTACCTGTGTTGGCGAGGCCAGTCTGGAGCAATCAGAATCATTTTTGATTTGTCCTGTTTGACTTTTAGTAGAACTTTGGAGTGCAGAGGCGGGAGCATAGACTGAAAGGTTTTTCCAGCTGAATGATAGAGCATCCACTTTCCAGGTTTTTTTGTGATGAGTTCTTGTGCAGAATTTATCCAACTGATAATTCTGGGGTAAGACACAAAGATCTATGTCTGGGCTCCTGCATTTTCATGTCAACATGTTAAAAATCCATGGTTCCAGTTACCATTCGTGTGGGTCCATGAGATTTCTGTATAGTTCGTCTGCCAGAGTATTCAGCTTTCCTAGCAGGAATTGAGCTTGTAGTTGTATTTGGTAGGTCAATGCCATGTTCCACAATGCCATGGCTAGTCTGCAAAGGGGGTAGGAGGGTGTACGCCCCTGCTTGTTTATGTACCACATAACTGTGGTGTTGTCTGTCTTTATCAGTAATTGTCCTGGATGAAGGTAGTCCTTGAAGGCTGTCAGAGCATTCTGTACAACTAGCATCTCTTTCTGATTGATATGAAGGTACATTTGATTTGGTCTCCATTTGCCCTGAATGCACTTCCCTGCCAGATAAGCCCCCAAGCATAGTCTGATGCTTCTGTGGTTAGGGTTTGGGCGGCAGGAGGTGGAGTGAATGGCAGTCCCTTGTTTTGGTGGCATGCCTCTGCCCACCATAGGAACTCTAGTTTCAGGCATGGTATGATATGAATCGTTGTTTCCAGGCTGTGACAATGTTGACTCCATAAACTTTTTATGTACCACTGAAGTTTCCTCATATGCAGTCTTGCATATGGAATTAGAAGGACATGAACCCCAAGGCTTGCAGAATTTGTCTTGCAGTTAGCAGGGATTTTGTGGCCACCTGTTTGAAGTAAGTTACCAAATGAATTTGCTTTTCTGGCATAAGGTAAGCCATCTGGGCAGTTGTATTCAAGCTTGCACCCAGGAATGTAAGTTTTGGAGGGTACTAGTTGTGATTTATTTTCGTTTATGGTGTACCATAGACACGTTAGAACCCTTTTACAAATGCCAGATACTTTAGAAGAATGTCCTTGTTTTTTGCCTGAATTAGACACTCGTCCAGGTAGGAATATATTTGAATATTTCTTTGTCTAAATAATGCAATTACTGGAGCCAGGCACTTTGTAAAGACTCTGGGTGCAGTAGACAAGCCAAAGGGCAGTGCAGAGAACTTGTAATGCAAGTAGCCTGCTTTGAAGCGGAGGTATCTTCTGTAAGATTCTCTGATTGGGATATGAAGGTAAGCCTCTTTTAAGTCTAGAGTTACCAACCAGGCATCTTTGCCAAGCATAGGAAGTAACTGAAGACTCAGCATCTTGAATTTTGGAATGTCCAGAAATGTGTTTAGAGTAGATAAGTCCAGAATTGGATGCCATGATTTGTCTTTTCTGGGTACCAGAAAAAGTCTTGAATATAAACCTTGTCCCGTTTCATCTTCTGGTACTGGTTGAATAGCCCCCATGTTCATGAGGGACAGTATTTGTTTCTGGGCCTCTTCCCACTGATTTGCGGCCAAGTCTGGACATATGTTTGGAATTGGCAATGTGTGGAAATGAAATCTGTATCCCTGGGTTGCTATATTTAAAACCCATTTGTCCTGGGTTATAACTTGCCAGTTTCTTGCATGAAGTACCAGTTTTCCCCACAAAGGGGCGGGTATAAGGTAAGTGCTTGGAAAGTGTAGAGGGAAGTCCTTGAGACTATTTACCATAGGGAGGTGCCTTGTTGTTTCCAGATTTGGAGGTGGAGTCACCCCATTGTTTTTTTCTAAAAGTCCCTTGTGACTGAAACCTGGAGCCTTTGGAATGTCTGGGTTTTGCTTGAGTGTCTCTCAAAGGAACTGGAAAGGACCAGTTCTTAGTAGGCCAATGTCTACTAAATCTAGGAGGTTGCACTTGTAAGAAATCTTTCACAGTTTGCATTGATTTAGCTTTATCTTCCATCTTTTTTAAAACTTCTTCAGCTTTATTACCAAAGAGACGGTCCTGGTGTAAAGGAACATCCTACAATGTTTCTTTAACATGATCAGGCAGCATTTGCTCTTTGAGCCAAGCATGCCGCCTTAGCACAGACCCAGTTGCAGCAGCCCTGCAAGAGGCCTAAAAAGAATCAAAACCACATTGCAAAGTATGTTTTCCAACTTGTTCAGCTGAATGCAATAAATCCTGTAAATCCTTATTTTGACACAGTCAGCAATTAACATCATTTTCTGTTTAAACAGACCCATGATATGCTGTTGGTATTTAAGCATATGAAACTGACAGTTTAAAGCTCTGATTGTCAAGGTTGCAGAAGTGAAAACCTTCTTACCCCATCTATCCAGCGCCCTGGAATATCTATCTGAAGGGGTAGAATTTTTACCAGTAGAGGCCTTAATGCCCTTGGAACCCTGAGAAATGGTTTTAGGATCTGCAATAGGATTCTTGAAAAGGAATTTGTGGGAATCAGGAACCCTGTAGTATCTGTCTGGCTTTCAAGGAGCCGGAGGCAGAGAATCAGGAGCCATACTAGATTCTGAAAAAAACATCAACAATGTCTAGAACAGGAGGTATAGCCAAAGGCCTATGCTGAGGAAGAAGAAGAAAATCCCTAAGTCTCTTTTTGGCCTTAGTTTTGAAGATGGTGTCGGTCTAATATACAAATCTGTAAGCCTGAAAACACCCTCAGAAGCTGGTGCCTGCACAGCGTCTCTGGACCCATCTAAGGTAGAGACATCCACGGGTTCCATAACTGAAGCATCTCGTGGCATACCGGACTTTGAATGGGTCTCAGTAGAGGCCTATGAATAAAAAGTAGCAGGTATCAGGGGCTATGAAAGTGCCTCACTGAGTACCGGCGAACTGGCAACTAGCTTAGGAGAAGCATCGTCATCAGTTTTGGACCTCGACGGCCTGTCTTTGCCTTTTTCTTGCATTTTTTTAGGTATTCCAGTAGTCGGATTGCTAACCGATGACATTTCTGGATAATTAAATCGTGAGCCAAAATATTTTGAAGCAAAAATATACCGACATTTAATAGTGCGTTGATTAAATTTAGCACAAAACTACTTTTGTCTTTTCGTGGACTACTCTATCTGGTTTTCTATATTTTTTTAACTGTTGCAATGAGTGATCCCATGTGATGTAAACTTCATTTTCTCTAATGCTTTGTGGCTTATGTTTCAGGTGTTCACTACTTCGATGTCTTGCAACACTATTATACCTTTCAGTATACAGTTTTTCCACCATTAGTTTATCGCAACCATCAACAAGATGCATGGCTGTTTCCAGTTCTGTTTTACAAAATCTGCATTTGTCTGTTTCTCCCACGTGTTCATTGGACTTGTAATCTTCTACCTTTCATCTTTTGGTTTTAAATTCACCTCTCCGTAATCATTCCTACATTCAATCCTGATTTACATGAGGTTGTTCAAGTGTATTTATGTACATGCATGTGTATTTATGCATTTCTTACCATCTCATCTGATCCTTCACCTTATATTCTTTTTTGGCACATTCAGCTGCTGCCTGATTTTTATCTAATTCTGGTTTGATTTCCATTCCCGCTTGACAGGGATATACTTCTGCTAAAGTAAGCAGAGAAGTCATCTTATTCTCCTCATGTTTCAAAACTTTCACTACATTTGGGTCTTGTGAGGTAAGCAGATATGTCCACTAATGCAAATCTATATAAGTAATACATTTTGAGGAGGGCCATACCTCCTTCAGAATGGGGAATATACTGCCTTGGTACGGACTGATTTAAATCATTTGAGCACAAAGCAGCCACCTTGTTTTCCTGTCCAACCTATCCAACACCTTTTGGGGCCAGTCAATCACTCCCCAACTGGAAGTTAGTAGAGGAAGAGCAAATTGACTTTGTTCCTAGGTGTAAGCATGTTTTATTGTTGATCCTTCATCCCTTCCCAAATATTCATACACTCCTTGCTCAAGTTCTGTCCCAGACTAATGTTTGGTTGGTGCTGCAGCTTTCCTGCTTTAAAGTTGCCTTTGCACATTTATGAAGACCAAATGACAATATTATCTGAAAGTTTTGACCACTTGCAGTTGTGCATCTTAGACAAGGACTCCTTTATCAGTGAATGAGATACTGTCAAATGCTATTTTGTGGTCTACCCATGCCATACATTCTTCCCCTTTCTACAGTTTGCCATTAATGGTTTATTTAACAACAGATTATCCTTCTCTCACTTAAGGATACCATGCAATTAATGTAAGCTCTTCTACATATTCAGCTAACACTGACTCAACTCTTTCCTCATGTCAGTAATTTCCTTCCTGCTCATTGCTCCTCCTCATATTTTATTCCTCTGTCTATTTCGACAGAGTATTCTAATATCAGAAACATACTTCTCAACCTCTAAGAGCAAGAACCCTGGACAAAGTCATAAATAGAAGTGGGACAAAGGCCCCCAAATAGTGACTAAATTAATATACTTACAAGCTTAGAAAATTGACAGAATAACAGGTTTGGCATTAGCATGGGTTTTCTACAGGAGTCTGAAACTCAAATGTCTTCTTATTAGAATATTTAATTTGCCAGAAAACCACAATTTATGAAAAATGAGACAAACATTGAATCTGTACAGTTCAGAGGTATGATTACAAATATGTATTTAAAATTTGAATATTATTAGTTGATTTGACATAAGCTATCCACTTTTGCAAAGTCTTGCTATTTGCTGTGCATAACATATTCTTGATTACAATTCCTAGTACTCTGTACTAGTAATCTGTAAATAGATTTGTCTAAATGTGTTTGATTCTGTTAGCTTTTCTCCCTGGCCTCTGCCGAAAATGGGCCATTGCCTCAGACTTCCTTGCTCAGCAAAGGACAAGTAAATGGCTCGTATTTCCACTAATAATATTTCTAAGTTACAGGTTATGCTGATTGAATGCATGGAGGGAAAAACATCACTCAGAGGTTACTACTGACACCAGCCTGAACCAGACAGCAAGTCTGCCAGTGTTTTACTCCCTATACTTCAGTTAGTGTCTATAGACAGGTACATAGCAAAACTTTAACTGTCCATTAAAATAACCAGGACAATGCTTCTATTACCAAATGTTGAGAATGAAAGAAGGCAACAAAGCAATTAATATTTCTCTGGATTCACAACTGTAGTTCCTTTTGTTATAAGAAGCATGAGAAACCTATTTCTAACAGTGTGTTCCAAAGATGTCTCTACTTATGTGACATAAGAGATTTGTTCTGAGGATACTTGAAAATGCATAAATATCTCTGCAAATAATTTCTGGGTCCATTTTTTAGGGAACAAAAATCAACAGCAGGCTCCTATATGACAATAAGTTGGTGAAAATCTTATTAAACATTTCCCAGTGTAAAAGTCTGTCTACCCAAAACTCTAAGTGTTTCATCTGTGGGAAATGCAGGAACCAACCCTCTTTGTCTTCTGCTTTATGGTCTGTTCACACAGAAATCTTTACCTCTAGTGTAGGTCTGGACAAAGTCAGAGGTTTAATATAGGATGCAGAGTGAAGCTGTCATAGAGTTTTCCAAAGACTGAGAAGTACTGAAGAGCAGGGTATTCATTCTATCAGCTTAAAGATCTAAAGTACCACCACCCTACCTCCAAATTTACATTTGTTTGTTTTGCCAAGTATAACAGCATACACAGTGGTAAGACGACGTCCTGGTGTATGATGTGGTACAGACAAGTCTGGAAGGAAAGGTATAATTTCCTTGTATCAACATTATACCGCGAAAAATATCTGATGTGTGCTGAGGCATCTCATCTCCTTTCTTAAACAGCTCATAATAAAACCACGGTCCCAGTAAATGTCATTCTTGTTCAGCTGGCTTGTGACTTATTCTATATGGGGGTAAGGTTTGAATTTTTTGATGCATGTTAGAATGTGTTTAATGGATGGTATTAACAATCTCCATTCTCCCTGACCACAGCTCAGTGTTTGTCCCGTCTCTTCACTATATGCACTGTTCAGTTCAAAAGAGAGGCTGCAACCATACACCTGCCCATGTTTACCACCTCATGCTCTATCAGCCCTGTCCTTACAAGCATTGCTTGATGCCTTACCAGCAAGCTATCCTACTGATATTCTGCAATATATATTCTTTTCTGCTATTACTTTTGTGACCTTAACTCAAATCCCAAAATGTATATTTCACAACTGCAGTACTAGCAATTTCTAGTGTCCACTCTGAGTGTCCTTGATCCAGCATGCACCCATTTCAGACAACCCAGGTGTTCTGCACAGGAAAGAATGCATCAGAAAACCCGGTTCTCATGAATTACCCAATCAATGGTAGTCCACTGAATACAGAAGACATTATAAGAGATCTGGGAACACAGGTTGACAGTAACCTCTCTCTTGACCACCACATTACCACTGTTGTCAGGAAGTCCTATCTGGCACATCTCATTACTAAGGGTTTTGCATGCATGCAGGAAGAAAGAGGGAATTGTCCCCCTCTACTCTTCCCTCATTAGGCCAGTCAGAGTACAATGCCCCATTTGGCATGTACCTCACTAAATACCCACAACAATTGGAGAGGCCACAAAAGTACCTCGCAAAGAGGACCCTAGGCCTTAAACATTTATCCTACATGGACAGACTAAAAAACTCCAACTATTCTCTAAGATCGCCTACTTTGAGGCAATCTCTGCTTGAATTACAAAGCCATGTCAGACCCCGTTCTGTTAGAAATGCTAAATCTAAAGTAATTCCAATCCCTCCACACCACATGCTCCAGAGACCTTAACCTCATGCTCCAGAGACCTCAACCTCATTACCACAATGAACAGAACATGCAAGAGGGACAGGTTCATCACCCAGAGGCTGCCCATGCTATTGAATAGAATACCATACATGTCAAGCAGAGCACCTCACTGGCCCTCCAAGAGAAATCTTAATGAGTGGATGGGAAATCGAAAATTCACCCCAGGGATCACTCCAGTGGCTTTACTCGACAGAGGCACTGGGAACTAAGGTTGGGTGGCATGATGCCAGGGTAATCCTATGGGTGAGGCTTGTAAAGGTTCCAGGGCCATTAGCCCATGAACCTATGAACATTAATTGCATGCATAATTGTCAACATTTCAGAGGTTACATGGAGTTGTGCACGGTGCATGTATAGATAACAATAATGAATGGAAATATTTGAATGTGCAACTGCAACAATTCTGTATAATTACAGATTCATAGTGTAACACCTAACACAACTGCCATGTGGCAGTACACAGCTATGGTTTATTTTAATATGGTGTAATACTTTATGTGTGACAAGTAATATACATGTCAAATGAAGGGATGTTAAAGGGAACATGACAAATGCCTGCTTTTTAACAGAAGATATGCTTACCAGTGGAAAGAAAATGTCTACCTTCACTCTTACTAGCAGCCAGCTGGCCTTCTAAGCAGACTGGAGGGGTATTGTTGGTAGGAGTCAGTGCAGCGAGCCTTCATTTTTATATACAGTAGTCTGTAAGGGAAGAGCTATTTGACTTTGTGCTGTGACACCAATTCCCAATAAGCCACATTGTAGGTGACAAAATACACCATGTTGACTGCTGTGCATGCTAGGGAGTTGAAACATAGCCTCCCTTGTTGCCTGCCAACCATCAGCCCCTATAACCAGACCTGATCTCATTCATTAGTCTGTTATGGAAGCACCCAGAACAGGAATAATGCAGTGTAGATAGTGAGCATGCAGACACACACTTGGACTTTCCTCACCCATATCCAGTGAGGCAGGCTATAAGAGTGTTAAGTTCTGATGTTTAGGTAAAAGTACATGTCACTGCAGGGACTTGGTGCCCTACCCTTGTGTGTGCAATGGCTAATGCCATTGAGCTGTTCAGTATAAAAAGTCTTGGCTAGACACTCCCAAAGAAAAGAGTCTGTTCACCATGCTTTTTCCTTAAAGTATTCTCTGCATCTTCACCTTGTTTCTATTGGAAATATCAGTCTTAGTCCTTCACACCAGCTCTACTTAACAAAGCACAGTGGAAAGGAACATAAGCCTCTAGTGAATGTGGTGTCAAACTGTATGGTGCATGGTTCAGTGGAGTGGAAAGGAGCACTGACATTTACAAAGTGATTTTCTGAACCATGTAAAAATTATTAGCATGAATGTCAGCAAAATTGAGGTGGGGCAGAGGTGCATCATGTAGAATTGCTGACTCAAGTTATCTGGGTATCAAACTACTGCTGTGGGCACATACCACTATATCATGTTTTATGTGCAAAAAAGGTTTCACTTTTACAAAGCATACAGAAATGCTGAGTTCAGCTAGTGAGACTGACCCTCATTTAAACACTTTATGGTCCCTCAAGCTCTGCTGCTACCTTTATGAACAGTACACTTCAGAATGTGATTGCAAGTTACTGACATGTTTATGTAGTTTTCTCCTGGTTTAATGTTGTGATTGATGGACCATGCATCTTCAGCAGTAGTTAAGCCAGTGAAGACTACAGATCATTATGATACTAATAACGTGTTTAAAAGCAATGGGACACTACGTGGTATCTCTGTAATGGAGTTTGTTTTGTGATTATTGGAGGGACTATATTGTTATCAATCTGTCATGCAGTAATCCAGAAAATCTAAATTGAATGCATTTAATGTGTGTGTAAGCAGATTGGTAGAATGAATGCATTAGGCATATTTGCAAGTGCTGGTTTGTTAAAGTGAACATGAAAGGATATATTTACCCTAAGTTTTTTCTGAAATATGACTTTACAGATTATTACACTCAAGTGTGGTTTTATAAAACTTTTGTTTGTTTGCCTTCGGTAATTACTGATGTCTTGTCTTTGTAGAACATGTATCATAACTAAGAAAACTACATTTCTGCTATGAAAGGTGGTGGAAGAAACACTAGTCTGCTGTTCATGTCCTGAAATGGAAGAAAACCTCTCAAAGTACGTGTCACAAGAAATCATAGTTAATATAAGCTGAATATTCCCCTCAGCATTGTTGATGGTGATGATTTCACAATAGTTGCTTATTCTATTAATATTCTTGTATATCTTGCTTAAATATTAGACATTTATTCTTTTACATTTTTGTTTAGTTACATGAATGTTGCTTGCTGTACCAATTTTTCTCTTGCCTCAATGGCCTAGGTCAGTCACCTGTTAAAAAATGAAAATATAAACTAACTGTATTAATGCATGTAACAATTATGTTTTATCAATAAAGATTTGATTTCTGTCTGAAACTTGTGACTCTGTTTTGTTTAGAACTGCTCAATGTCCTGTAAAATTAAGAGTGAACAGCTTCCTCACCTCAGGCACTTTGAGCACACATGCATGTCTTGTTGTGTGTCTGTAATAACCTACATGCTTAATGTACACAATTAGCATATACTTCTGTTAAGAATTTCTGATGTACTCTAATGTCAGTATATTTGAATGGAGTTTCAAGCAGTTTAGGGAAATGTAGAACCATCAGCAAGTTCTGTCACAGTTACAAATAAGGTTCAGGTCCATGGAACGTGTAACTCCCATATAATTTTTCCTGCAAATATGTGACATCTTCATCAGGGCTGGATCAGAGAACGCCTTGTAGGTCAGATGCAAGTACCCTTTCAGTAAATGATATGAGATGTAAATGGATAGGGTTTCGTCAGTCTGCATAAGATGTATTTTACGCTTTGCATTTTAAGTGAGCAACCTCTGGGGCTGCTGCAGGTGATATACATGCAGAAGGCAGCATTGTACTCTGGCCTGATGAGGGCCAAGTACAATGGCACTATGACTTCCTTTGATCTTGATCCCATGCCTTTACTTATAACTTGAGCCACACAGGAGTTCCTCACTACCGTAACTACCTGGTGGTCAATGTTTAGGTTATCATCTATATGGGTTCCTAAGTCCCTCACCTGTGTCTGCTTTTAAGGTTGTGCTATACTGCTATCAATATTATAATTTGCAGGTATGTCTAATTTACCCAAAGGTATGATTATTTATTTTTAGTATTCATTTCAGACCATGGTTTGTCCCCATCTGTTTTTCATTTTAGGCCTGTTTGAATCTCCAAATGGTATTACATCCTACAATTATTTCTCTCAGCTTATAGTCTTTGTTAAACTTGATGAGCCAGAGGCATAATGCTGGCCTTCACTTCAAACAAGTGTATACCAAGCAGGAGAGGTCCCAAAGCTGAGCCCTGTGGGGACATCAGTAGTAATATTTTATCAGACGTGAATTCACCTATCCAGACAACATGTGTCCTTTCAGTGAGCCAGCTTCCTATCCATCTAATGATTTAGGGAGTTTATGCCTAACTGAGGGATTGTGTTGAAAGCTTTGGCCAGGTTTAGATAAGCAGGGTGTATTGTTTTACTCTAATCCATGGCTCTGCTGACTTGAAGTCCACCAGATTGAGGAGGCAAGACCTCCATTTGACAAGATCAAAATGGGTCTGTTCCCAATTTGGAGAGTTCCTATGTCATTGATCAGAACCTTGATAATTCTCACCATGGCCTTGGAGAGGAAAGTTACTGCAGGGAAGGGAGCAGCATCTCCCCATGTGAGAGTACTAGGTCTAGGATATTAGTTCCTCTATTTTGTGAGCTAACTAATTGCTCCAGGGTGTTTGCATTGACTAGTCCAAAAACCA